>NW_021637591.1:0-123929 GCF_004799145.2 Neltuma alba | reverse complement strand
GGGCGTTTCATGGCCAGAGAGCTGATGGCAGTCGCGGAGACGCTTTGAAGACGAACCATAACAACGTTGGGGCCGATGGTTCTTCCGTTTTCGGAGCAACTCATGTTCTTCTTGTCGTTGGTTAGGAAGAAGGTGTTGAAGAATTCCAAGGTGAAACCTTACATTCCAGATTTCAAGAAGGCTTTCGAGCATTTTTGTATTCACGCAGGAGGGAGGGCGGTGCTGGACGAGCTGCAGAAGAACTTGGAACTCAGTGAGTGGCACTTGAGCCGTCGAGGATGACGCTTCACAGGTTCGGTAACACATCTAGCAGTTCGCTGTGGTACGAGCTGGCGTATACGGAGGCCAAAGGCAGGGTGGGAACGGGAAGGGGGATCGGGTATGGCAGATAGCATTCGGGTCGGGTTTTAAGTGTAACAGTGCTGTGTGGAAGGCGATGAGGAGGATTCCGGTCGGTGACTGGCGGGGGAATCCCTGGGAGGACTCGGTTCACAGATATCCTGTTAAGGTCCCGACCAAGGCCTGAATGCTCCACGTGGAACGCTATTATTGGATGACAAAGCTCACGCCAGTTTCAGTGTTTCCTTTATTTATTTTTATTAGACAACCAGGCTGGTTAAAAATCCAAATCAAATACATAAAAAAAATTATTATTTTTTAACATCTGTGTTCTCGTAAAATGTCACCTTCGGTAAAGGTGTGATGGGATGTAGGTGATAAGTAAGTGTTGAAACCTTTCTTATCCAATGTAACAGAAAATGTCAATTGGAACAATTAGAGTTCATATTTTACGTTGATAAAATTGACTGACAGATCAATTTGTTTCTTCTTTCCCATGTTACAAATTTAGTATTCCATTGTGAACGGTGTTTTAATGGCATTTCATTTGAACGAATACATGTCGGACAACGAGGGATGTGATAATGCTAAAGGGATTGCAGAAAGGAGCCTAATATTCCCGGTCGGAAGCATCGATAATTCATATTTATGGTATATTTGAAATTTGATTATAACTCCTTTTATTTTTTTCCGGTAAACATAAATAAATTGATATATTTAATATCACATTACTTCCAGTTTAATTATAAGATTTCACTTACAGATTACAGATGAGATGTTTTTAAATAAGGTCCAAGGTAGTAATAATATGATGGTTTCACGTTACATAGCCGTTCATTATCCTAGTTTCACAAAAGCAAAATAAGTAGTTCTTCCATGTTTCATTGTTCAATTCTCGCATTGGCTTTTATTTAAGTTTCTAACTATTTTCAGTTTTTTCATCACCACATATGGTCATATCAGATCAAGGAAAGCGCGATTCAATGTTCATGTCTTAGCGTATAACTTCTTCAGTCTTGAAATCGTATATCACACACACAAAACACATTTTAATTATGACATCATCATTATCCATTAAATACTTCTCTGACTTGTGTTATAAGATAAATCAACCATGACGTGTTTCTATCGAGAAAGTAACGGTCCATCCACCTAATAAAATATGCTTTGTGTCGTCTCATTGATTGTCCGGATTCTCATCACTTGTGGTAAAACAAACTTATTATAGTGAGCTTTCCTTCTTTCACATTAACTGTAGTGTTACTTTCTGAAGAAATAATTGCGTGTTTCAATTGTCATTTTCTCTAACCTCTACGTCCACCGTCAACACGTTCGTCCCATAGAAGCTATACGGCAAAGATGTTCGCTACTTGTTTGACCTCCAATGACAGATTGAATACGACACAGCTATCTATCTTCCCAATCACTTCCATTGACAGATCATGCTTCTATTGCAACCTCGGAGAAGATTTGTGTACAGTTCAGAAAGATTGAGGTTCATTCTTTCGGCTCCTAGATTGTTGGTTTATAAAATCTTACTTTCTTTTGTCTCAGAGCAACCATAACATTCGCTCCTCTGTTGTCTCTGTTCTTGCAATATATCAAACAAACAGAGTGTTCTTACCTTGAAGCTAAACTGTTGGCAACTTCTTTTTCTACTGATTTGTCAGGAAAATGAAGCCAAGGCAGACAATAAGGCTTTGATTGGATCAGCTGACTCATCTAAAAAAAGAAAAACCAGCATTAACCACTGTTGTTGATCCTACCTACGTTTCCATGATTTCTACTTCCTTCTATTTTGGTGTGGGTGGAAGTAGGTACAGAGGGGATTTTGATTATATATGAAAGCTATTCCATTTCTCAAGTTACTAAACTACCACTGACAAACGCTACTGGGTGGGGCAAGAAACATCACTTCTCTTGGCCTCCAGCCATTAGTGGGGCTGGTTCTTGGTTCACTTGCTCTTGTCGCCATGCCATTGATGTGGAAGAAGATTCAAATGAAGGCCGGTGTTGTAGACACAACTTCATCAGATTTTTTTTTTTCTTTTTATAGAACTGAGGCTTTGCAAGAACAACATCCAACACACTGACGAGCCTGTCTCGGAGTAAACATAACGCTATGTGATAAACAGCTTCAATTGATACTTACACAAGACAAGGATATAGAAAAACAAAACACAGATTTACGTAAAGAGAAGGCCAGCCTATATCATTTAGAACCGCTGCCATCTACATTTTTCTGTATCTTTTACAGCCTTCACTGCACTAGACCTCTCTCTCCGCATAATAAATGAAAAAAAAAAAAAAATCATGTTTCCTCCTCTTTTGCCAGGGGCCATGACCATTTTGGTTACTTCCCCATGCCGAGTTCTTAGTTGTTCAATGGTAGCACCCTCAGGTATGATGGTGAACATCTTAGCTTAGCACCACATTATTTGATGTTCAAAAAAATTTTCCTCATGATTTGGTTGTCATTAGTGAATCTAACTAACATCAAACACCCAAACGACTCCCGACATTACGTGGCAGCACGAATCAAAGAACAAAATGTTGTGTTATGGTACTTATTGTAACAGGTCTGACAACAATTAGTTTGCAAAAATACTGGAAGAATTAGAGAAGCTAGGAACTTTATTTTCTTTGCCTTTTAAATTATGAGAACCTAGACAAATGACAATTAATGAAACTTCTAGCGTACATGAAAATTTCACATCCCACACCTGTCATGCTGATGAAAGAAATCAATAGGGAGGTAGTAGTAACTAAACACCAGAAGATCCTTGACGCAATGTTGCTCTCTGAAATTCATTACAGAAAAGGAAAAATACCATTTTCAAACAGCATCATAGATACCTTGAACTCCTTGTTATGTAACTCTTGAATGGCATTTTGTGCAACTTCTTTTGTTATAGATGCCACAAAAGCATAGCCTTTGCCTCCTCCAGCGTCCCTATCTTTCATTAATCTCACCTACAAGGTAATAGAATATACTCAAATCCTTATTATAATCCATGATATCCTAAGCTCCCACCTAAAGAATATGACTTACTGGCTCACACGTCTCCCATTAATCATTGTTATTGGCATTCCAAGGAAGGACGAGGAGTTCATAATGTATATTCCTCTCATCTTCATCAATGGGAGATGGCTTTTCTTGTTCTCTATATATTCAATCACATTGCCGATTCTATGAGCTTCAAGCATTTGGTCGTTTCTGCTAGGCCCCCCTACTTGAGAGTCTTCATCTTCAATCTCTTCTGCATCTTCATCACCACCTCCACCCACACATCATCTCTGTTATTCAACATCATCATCCATCTCATCCATGTAATTTTCCCCCATCAAGGTCCACATTTTCATCAATTTCAGCACTTTCTGACATGAACCGTCTCCGAAACTGGGCTTTGTTATTAATAACTGTGGGTTCACACAACAATCAAGAATACTGTATGGAGCCCTTAGGTGTCTACAAGGTCGATACACTGCACCAATTAAAGATTTTATCACCCATGAACTTCCGAAGTTCACGAATTAAAGATTTGCATGTTTCATTAATTAACCTTAGCTTATAAGCCATAACGATAACCAGTGCTATCAATTTAATTCTCTCCCTCCCTCCCCCCCCCTCTCTATATATATATTTATATATCAAAGCCATATCGAAAACGTCTCGATAACACAGCGTAATTAGCTTGATTTAAAGACCAGCAGAAGCATGAAGCACATATCATAATGCAGTGAAAAAGCAAGGCGCCAAAAACGGATAATTAAAGCGGATGTGCATTAAATCCATCCCATCCCAACCACGAATTATATACTCCTTAATCCTTCTCCTCAGATCAAGAAATTAAAAGTGAAGTGACTTTGTCTCTTTTTATAAAGAAAAAGATCTAAATTATTTTTCGTACCTTGTGATGGTAATTATGGGGGAAAAGAAAATGGCATTGACAATAATAAATTACAACAATCATACTCCTTTTATTGAATTAATAATGCCATAAATGCAGGAGTACTGTTTGTGCCACGGCCCATTGATTCAAAGCATCCTACCATCAAAGCTCTTCCTTCAAATCAGCCTTATCGTCAAAAGCACAGACTCTCGCTTCCTTATAAACCTTACCAGGCTTACAGTAATACTTCTTGCTTGGTGCACAGTGACGATCTTCAGAGCATATGCACAAACCTTCAAGAGCACACCCATCTTTCAATATTGTCACACCTTCTTTCAACCCTAAAACTTGATCTGTCCACTCGCTAGAGAAAATTCCTTGTGGGTCATACTTGCTTTTCACGCTCAGGAACTTCTCTGCATTTGGGTACTTCTTGATCACTTCAATGAATGCTAAGTTCCTGTTCTTTCCCCAGTGGGGCAACCCTCCGTATTTGAACAATCCTATTTGCTCAATCTCCTCATAAATGTCCTCAAAAAGCCTCGGAGACAGTGGGTCTTTGCTTCTGAAGTAAGTGATGTCAAAATCGATAGCATCTTCTGCTTTACCCAAGTAAGCACTCAAAGCTTTGACATAACGCATTAGGATTCCTCCGTTGACCTCTAATCCGCATAATGCTTGTGGCTTTAATTCAACTATCTTCTGTACATCTCTAATGAAGCTTGGAATGTTAGACAAGGTGATACTGAAGGCTGTTTGGTGGAAGAGCTGATGTGCGAGTGTAGAATCCCAAGGGCATGCGGTGATCTTTCCATCTTCTAAGTTTCCTAGGCATGTCCCAGATGATTGCATGTGATTGTTCTGCCCAATCACGGGGTATCCAGTAAAGAGTTTACCTATTTCAGTAGAAAGAAACCAAAAGGGTAATGATTTTTAGTGTTGTTTATTTAAGTAACTACGGACGAAGAAGCTAGTGTTAAAAGGTATTGATGAAATGTGTCAGTGAGGATAGAATGGCTACCATTGTTAGTCAAGCCATAAGCAGAGTTCTTTAGAATTCCCGTGAAAAACTTGGCAACATCGCATTTGCTATTCGCGTCTCTTGTTGATTCTTGAAGTTCCTCTGTTACACACATTCTGCTTAGCTTATAAATTATTCTCTGGAAAGACTACATAAAGAGTGGCGAATTCATGTAATTTATATCAATTTTAAACATTAAAGTTGTCATTGTTTATTCATATGGAAAGATAAAAAAAATTATGAATGATAAAATCTCGAGATGATGATACCAGTGACAAACTATATGTTGCTGGGCCAAGGTTTATTGCGAATTAAAAGAAACTTGTGTCTGGGAGAATGTCCCGTCAATTTGAAGTTGGACTTGACTCAAAGTTTAAATTATTTGTCCTTTGTAAAAGAATGCCACCAAATGATTTACCACAAACAAATGGTTAGATTTAAATGTTAAAGCCCATTGAGTTTGGGGTAGCTGTCTATAGTCGTCTTTAATTACAACAAAAGAAAATTAGGTATCTTCGGATCAGTTATTTCCAGTTGGCTAGTTTTAATTAACCTGTGGCTCTGACAGCAGCCAATTCAGCAGCAGGAGTGGGTCGAAATGGGATGAAATCAAAGAGACCATTCCCGGGCAGTTACATGGAAACTCCATCATCAACTCTGTACAGTGCCTTCCTCTGAGATGGATACCATGTTATATCTCCGAACTCGTGCTCTTTGCCAAAACGAGCCATTTCCTCTCCCAAATCTGAATCGTTCTTTGTCACGTACGTAAGAGCTCGTTTAAACATAGGTGCTAGCTGTATGGTTACCTGCAATATATACAAAAAGTATAAACGAAGAGAAGCAGGGTCAATGCCGCAAATTCAAGATGAGAAGGTGTCTTGCAAAATTTGCAAGAGGTATTGCTTTATTTACAAGAGATTTGGCTTACTTTACAACTATTCTTCCGTAATTTATAAGAGGTCTTGCACAAAATTTAAAACACTTGGATTCCCAAAAAAGATTACAAAGAGGTCCTGTGTAATTTATTTAGATTTTACAACATCCTTTCTTCTTTTTTTTCCCGCTAAAAATGTTTACTCGACTTACTCATCTGTTGATATATATATATATATATATATATATATATAGTAAAAGAGCGTTTTCCTATTACTAAGTAAAGTCAACTTTCTGTATTACATGTTACTGCGTATTTTTCACTACGAAACAATTATGCAAGTTCATCAAAAATATTTAAATAGATAAATGAACTTTCCCGGAGGTGAAATCCAATTACGTTCGAAGACATACCTGAGAAACAATCCCAAGAACCCCAAGGGAAACCTTAGCTGCATCGAGTTCTTCATCAGACTCAGATAGGCTCCTCACTTTTGCATACCCTTCTTCCGCCGTCGCCGGTGTCGCAATCCTCAACGACACCACATACCCATGAACGGCACTTCCCTTTTTCCACAGCGAGCTGCCATGAGCCCCCGTCGCCATCAATCCCCCCACCGTTATTCCCCACCAGTACGGTGTATACGGTAAAGCCAGCTCATTCTTCGCTGCCTCACTGATCAAGTCTCTCAGAAGCACACCACTCTCCACCGTCATCCTTTTGCCCTTCACATCAGTGTTCACTATACGGTTGAGCTTGTTGGTGCTTATTAAGATCCCGTCTTGGCCTCCAGGGCAAGCGAGCTTGGGGACGCTGTGGGAGTACCTGGTGGCTGCTTTCACTTTTGTGTTGAACTTTGATGCCGAAGCCACCACTGAAACAAGCTCTTGCTCGGAGGTTGGGTACAGTACTTGGGATGCTCGGCAAGTGCTCTGGTCAGGGAAGGCACCGTAGGCGTTAGTGATGGTGCAGTCTGAGTTGCCGGAGGTGCATTTGATGGGATCATCGGGAGGAGAAGAAAAAGCCCCATGAATGAAAACTAAGAACAAGATGACGACAACGAATTTAAGCATTTGCATGGTTTCATTAATTAGGTTTTCATAATGCATACATATGATATAGCGGCTGAGCTGCGCACAGAAATTATGTGTGCATGCAGGATTATTCACTAGAACTAATAATTCCCTCTGTCCAAAATTTACTACATTTTTCAGCCGAAATTAGATTTGGTCCAATCCGCCTGTAAATTTTTCTTTGACCCTAAATTCTATCTGAATAATTTAATGGAATCAGGCGAGACGACCAATTTTACTCCTAGACTACGTAGAAAGGTTGAAAAAGTATTGGGGGTTAAAATATAGATAGAAAATAGACAAGAAATTTGAACTTAGTAATGATGAATTACTAATTTACCAACAATTATTTGATAAAACAGTAACCTAGAATTTTAATTTAAAATTAACAGAGTTAATGTACTAAACTACCGGTTAAATTATGATAATTTAAACGCTGTTGTTGCGTTTGGATAAGCATCGCTTTTGTTCTAATTTAATTCCGTATACGTTTTCTTGAATATTATTACTCTGTCTAAAATCCCGGGATACCTTTCTTCCTTGGTCCTATCTCTCAGATCGCAGAAATCTCATTTCAAAGTTCTTTTTTTTTTTTGGGTCAGAATCATTTCAAAGTTCAAACAACCAAACAACGACTTTTAATATGACAGTTATATTGGGCCCTCACATGTGTTGGGTCCGGACGATGGTGTTGGGCCATGTGGGGCCCTGACAGTTAAACTGATGGCCACATAGTCGAGAGATGCAGCATGGAAAGTTTAGGGAGGACGTACCAACAGGGATTGGTCCAAGTGGTAAACAATTTGGTACCGTTTAAATGATGTCTCGAGTTCAAGCCTCAACATATGTAGAAATCTCCGTTGGGAGACTCACCCATCATAGCCAGATACACGACGCAGATCGGATCCAAATGTAGTTAGAACAAAGCTCCGGTGAACTGGGTGGGCAAAAAAAAAAAAGTTTAGGGAGGACATCATCGTTTTCAAAGGTCTTTACTCTTTAGCCAAATTTGTTTGTTCTCTGCTTCCTACAGAGGTTAACACTTAACAACTAACAATAAAACTCTGGTAAAAAAAACATTTAACAATAAAACTAGTATAAATTGTCCTTTTTACCTAAAAAAACATAAAAGTACAGCTTGGGCTCCATTGTCTTGTTTGCTGAAAGATGTTCTGCAGAGGACTCCGGCTGCTAGAATTTGCACAGGGAAACGTAGTTCATGAAATCACACCAAAGTAAGGGGGGAATAGAAAGAGCCACTTCTATTTTTGAGTGAATTTATAAACATCAGTGCATTCACATTTTTTGGCAAGAAACAGTCCAAATTATCTTTTTACTTACCTAGGGATGATTGTAATTATTTGAGAGAGAGAGAGAGAGAGAGAACGATAAAATAGCATTGGCGACGCACCTCAAAAAAAATTAGAAAATCATACTTCCTTTATTAAATAAATATCTAATATCGACGTAAAAGAAATAGTATTTCTGCAACTATTTCTGCAACAAATTAAAAGAGAAACGCACACAAGATGTTATTAATACACAATGGAAAGCCCCTTTGATTCGGATTAAAGCATCCTCCCATCAAAGCTCGTCCTTCAAATTAGCCTCATTGTCAAAAGCACAGACCCTAGCTTCCTTGTAAACCTTACCAGGCCTACAATAATACTTCTTGCTTGGTGCACAATGACGGTCTTCTGAGCAAATACACAAACCTTCAAGAGCACATCCATCTTTTAACGTTGTCACACTTTCTTTCAATCCTAGAACCTGATCTGTCCACTCACTAGAGAAAATCCCTTGTGGATCATACTTGTTTTTCACACTCAAGAACTTCTGTGCATTTGGGTACTTCTTGATTACTTCAATGAACGCTAAGTTCCTGTTCTTTCCCCAGTGGGGCAACCCCCCATATTTGAACAACCCCATTTGCTCAATCTCCTCATAAATATCCTCAAACAGCCTCGGAGACAATGGGTCCTTGCTTCTGAAGTAAGTGATGTCGAAATCAACTGCATCTTCTGTTTTCCCCAGGTAAGCACTCGAAGCTTTGACATAACGCATAAGGATTCCATTGTTGAGCTCTAATCCACACAATGCTTGTGGCTCCAATTCAACTAGCTTCTGCACATCTTTAATGAAGCCCGGAATGTTAGACAAGGAGATAGTGAAGGCTGTTTGGTGGAAGAATTGGAGTCCAAGTCGAGAATCCCAAGGGCATATGGTGATTTTTCCGTCTTCTAAACTGTCTAGGCATGTCCCAGATGACTGCATGCGATTGTTCGGTCCAACCACGGGGTACCCGGTAAAGAAATACCTGTATATTTTACAAAAACAAACCAAGAGGCATTGAGTTTTAATGTGGTTTGTTTAAAGTAAAAACTATGAACGAATGAATTAAGTGTTGATGAAAGGCGTTCGTTGAAATATGCAAATGAAAGAAGAATGAGTACCGTTGTTAGTCAAGCCATAAGCAGCGGTCTTCAGCGTTCCAGTCACCAACTTGGCACCAATGCATTTGCCATTAGCGTCCCTTGTTTTTTCTTGAAGCTCCTCTGTTACACAAAGATTCAAGTCCTACTTAGCTTAGTTTCTCGGAAGACTGCTTTAAGGCTAGTGAATTTATGCAGTTTATATCAATTTATATAATGCCAGTAATTAAGCTAAACTAACCAGTGCCTCTGGTAGCAGCTAAGGTAGCAGTGAGAGTGGGACGAAATGGGATGAAATCATAGAGACCATTTCCAGAGTGTTTGTTCGAAACTCGATCGTCAACTCTGTACAGTGCCTTCTTCTGTGATGGGAACCAGCCCACGTCACCGAACTCGTGTTCTTTGCCAAAATTAACCAATTCTTCTGCCAAGTCTGAATCGTCCTTTTCCACATACGTAAGAGCTCGTTTGAACATGGGTTCTAGCTGGAGGGTCACCTGCAGAGATTCACCAGTATTTACAAATATTTATCATAAGATGATCTGCGTTCACGTGCGTGGAAAACGAATAAACCAAGCAGGGCCAAATGTCACTACTTTAAGATAAGAACAGGGCACAAGTTGTGTTTTATGTATTGTTTCCCTATCTGCCAAATTAGTGGGTCCCGGCGCTCCAGCTGAATTTTCGTCTTTTCAAGTTCATTCAAAGACGTATCTGGTTGATTTTTTTAATTAATTTTTTAGACAAAAATCAGTGGAAACTCTTATAAATTTTATTCACCTGGAAGGACTTGAATTTGAGTACGATACTTTCTGTGTACGAATTCCAGTATAATATCAATATTTGATTATTTTCTATGTTCCTTCCGTTGTATAAAAAATCAATATTTTCTATGTATAAAAATATATCAAATCCTGCTGAGTAATAAAATTTTTAATCGTTAACTTTTTAAATGGAAGAAATTTTGCCTCCCAAAAGAAAAAAGCCATTCCCGTGCAACATGGCGCAGGATCAGTTAAAATTGCATGAAGCAGTTGATGATTATCCAGTCATTTTGAAACTTCGTAATCCAAGACAAAAAAAAAAAAAACTGGGAACATATATAGTTTTATCAATATCTATTCCCCGCAAATTTACTTTGAGATTTTTCTTTTCAGATTACCCATAATATTCCTCCGGTTTTAAATATAAGATTTTTTTTGTAGTGTAAATTATACTATAAAAGAGGTCTTATATTTAAGATCAGAGGAGTATCATATTCTTTCTTGCTTTAAAAACGCAATTCGACTTTTCTTGACATTTGATATATATTATGAAAAACACTTCTATGCCAGTTAAATTATTTTAATAAGGTCAACTTTCTGTTAGTTGCATTTGTTTTTTTTTTTTAATATGACAATCAAGTTGACGTAAATAGAATTATAGATCTCTAACAAAAGTCTACCGTTTGATTTAAAAGCGTTTAAACGCTTTCTTCGAAACATAGAATCTGAGACAGTTTCAACGATAATAATGGCAATGAGAAGAGTTTTTAAGATACATAGAATATCAAGTGGCAGTTTATTTGGGAAAGGGGTAAGGAATGCTCTTTTCTTTTCTCCTTTTTTTTTTCATGCAAGGAAAGGAATGCTCCTTGCCTAACACGAAAAACAAATATTTCAAATGAACTTTCATCGTTATTTATTAATTATTTCTCTGTAAAATATATCCTCATTAGTTTTCTATTCAAGACACCAAGGATTTTTTAGTTCATTAAATGATTGTTTCTTTTGTTTTGATAAATACCAATGATGTATAAAAGATTTGATTGGTCAAACATAATGAATCGGAGTTGTTAGGGGGGCAAAAAAAGGACAACTGGGATAGCTAATTCCTGCTGGTTTTGAATACATTAACGAAATTAAATAAGTTAATTAATTATAATAGTTATTATTTTTCAAGTAAAAAGAACTAGTTTTTATATTAGAAATGTGAAGTAATCAAATATTGAAAAAAAAAAATCTCGCAAAGGAACCGAATTCGAAGCCATACCTGAGAAACAACCCCAAGAACGCCAAGGGAGACTTTGGCCGCATCAAGTTCTTCATCCGACTCGGTTAGGCTCCTCACCTTCGCATACCCTTCTTCAGCCGCCGCCGGCGTCACAATCCTCATGGACACCACATATTCATGAATCGCACTTCCTTTTTTCCACAGCGAGCTGCCGTGAGCCCCCGTCGCCAACAATCCTCCCATCGTTATTCCCCACCAGTACGGAGTGTACGGCAACGTCAGCCCATTCTTCGCCGCTTCACTGATCACTTCTCTTAGAAGCACGCCACTCTCTACCGTCATTCTTCTGCTTTCCGCATCCACCTTCACTACACGGTTGAGCTTGTTGGTGCTTATTATGATCCCGTCTTGGCCTCCAGGACAAGCAAGCTTGGGGATGCTATGGGAATATCTGGTGGCTGCTTTCACTTTTGTGTTGGATTTCGATGCCGAAGCCACCATGGAAGTAAGCTCTTGCTCGGTGGTTGGGTACATTACTTGGGATGCTCGGCAAGTGCTCCGGTCAGGAAAGACGCCATAGGAGTTTGTGACGGTGCAGTCTTTGTTGCCGGAAGTGCATTGGACGGGGTCATCTGGAGGAGAAGAAAGAACCCCATTCACGAAAACTATGAGGAAGATTATGAGAGTGGATTTGAGTATTTTCATGGTTGAAGCTTGGCCTACTTTTGGGTAAAAACTCTATCCCGTATTGTAATGCGCCCTGCGATGTGTCTGCTTATATATAGAGAGAGAGATTTCAGATCGAGATGGGATTTTTCGCACACGAGAGAAATGAGAGGGTGGTGAAATTGGACTTCAAACATTTGACTAGTTTGGCCTGATCGTTATAGCTAAATCACGCATCATAAATCTTAATGACACACGACAATACTTATATAATATTTTAACTCTCGTGGCCTTAATATCGCTAAGATCGATCGCACTTAACAATGAAGATTAGTGCATGTTTAATTACTGTTAGCCATCCATAAGCTACAACCAGTGTGAATTTAATATTACGCATGTGTGTGCGCGGAAGATATGAAGTATCGAAGCCAGCGCGATCGGACGACGCACGTCGATTAGCAGAGTTTTATTGGTCTTATTAAGCGAGAGCAGAGCATAAAGGAACATATATTTATATAGAAGAACAAGTCTAATAAAGCAGATGGAAAAGGAAAATCCATCCCAACCACCAATATTGTATATTGTTTTCTCTTCAAGATCAAGAAATTTACAGTGAAGTATTTTAATTCAAAAGGGTTTTTATTAGGTCTTATGATGAAATTATTATGTAAATAACATCTCTCTCTCTCTCTCTCTCTCACACACACACACACACACACAAGCGCAAGGAATAAAGTTGTTTTCAAGAAGTCAGTACAAGGGTTAATTGGAGTTTTTTTCTCTTGTCTGGGTCCAAAATTTGCACCAACTTTTAGCCGAAGTTGGTAAATTTAATTTGCTCCAATCCTCCAGTAATCCACCCTTCCCTACAGCGAATCCGATCTGACTTGTCGAATCACACCAGACCAATTTGATTGATGACTACGTTGAAAGATCGGAAAAGTATGATTTAATAGTAAAGGGTGAAAAAATAGATAGCAATTACTAGTTGAACCTATCGAAGAATCTTGATATAACAACTATTGGCATCCTTATTTTCAACTAGCAGCCTCGTCACATGATTAAGAGTGCATAATATTAAATTAATAAATTACTCGTCCACCGGCGACGGCAAGTACCCCCCCCTCTTTTTCCCCCAGCGACCACCAGCAAGTCACTCTTTAAACCGACATAGATGAACTTTACTTATGTCATTTCTATATAAAACATTGTAGTGAAGCAGAGTATTTATGTCGGTCACTATTTCAATTGATGCATCGATCATAGCATAATTATGTCATTTTTTGGGTAAATGATGAGGCTTATAGCCCAAAGAAAGCATAATCATGTGACATTTTGTCCCTCAAAGAATCTATTAGTAATTAAACTCCTGAACTGAGCTGATCTAGATGACGGGATCTCCCCCGTAGCATCAAATCCAGAAAAAGCATTATTGCTTTCTCTCTGCCCTTGGGTGAGAACGTGCAAAAACAAATATATTTAATCGAAGTGATCAGAGTAATCCTCATCGTGCTCTGGTGTTCCATTATTATTCAAAATATTTTAATTTAAATAGTCGTGTTTTCCATTGGCGTCTAGGCTAAGCATTGCTTTTTATTCTAATTTTTACCCTCTGATCTTTCAGATTGCATCACTCTTCAGAAATCTCGTACGACTTATTATTAAGAATACAATTTAGCACTAATTCTATTTTCTTATTCAAAATAAATTTCCAACAAATAAAAAAGACACGAGCAGGCAACAAGGAACTTTTAATGGTCAACTACATATTCAGCCGCCCCCGGCCGCCGGCTATTACATTATATCACTACGAAAACGTTTCTTTTCTCCCTTTTTTGGGGAAAATAACGGTTCAACTTGACAATTTGAATGCAGTTTTAATTTTGCACGATTTCACTTTTATATTTCACCAGATATACATGAGAATATTCTGAGAAGTCATCAATACTCGTACGAAAACTTTTTCTGCACGAATTATTGCTCAACTTGGCAATTTGGGCACATTTTCTTTTTATTTTGTATGGTTTCGCTTTTATATTTCATCAGATATGCATAAGAACATTCTGACAAGTCATCTATAGTAAGTATTAATCTGGCTCCTATATGTGCATACATCCCATTCAATTAACTATTGACTTGATTTAATGGCCATATATTGATTATCATCACTCAAATACTTTTTAGCACAGGATCATAATTCATAGTGCTTATTTACGGTAGTCAGTTAATTAATAGTGTATATTAAGCTTAATGCCATAATAAATAATCTCACACTGTTAAATCAAATAGACGGGTGAAATTGAGTGTCAAAAAGAGAGTATGGAGAGGATGCTAAATATCTTTCTATTTCCAGTTCTTCCACACAAGTTAGATGACTGGATCAAATCAACAAATTCCCTAGAGAACTAAGTCTAAGAATGTAACTTAGATGACTGGATCAAATCAACAAATTCCGTAGAGAACTAAGTCTAAGAATGTACATTAACAATCAAAATTTTCAAATCGTTCATAATTATCAACATTAACCATAAAAACAAAATTAGCTACTTGCATGCACGTTGCTTTTGATTTGTTATTTCTTTCTAAAAAAACAAAATCAGCTTTAGATTTTGTTATTTACCCTGCATAATACATTTAGTTATTAATTTTTAGGACTTCCATAAGGGATGAGCTTTACCATTTTCATTACAATTCGTTTCAAATTTTTAAGATATTTAAGTTTAGAACGTCTTTTATTTGTATATAATTAATGTACTCAGTATGTAATTGGATAAAACAAGATCGACTTGAAGGAATTTGATATCTTTAAGCTGCGCTGTATTCGATAAGACCATATTTGATATGGATGAAAATAGTTTAAAAACAAAAAGAAGGAAGAATCCCTTAACTTGATATGCCAGCTAGTACACATAATTTTGGTTATGAAAAGACTGGTTATTATATAATGCAACGGAGATTAAACATGCCTTCTTCTCTTGGACAAGAAAACCAACATAATGCCAATTTTTCCCTAATTCATGAAACTTTTGACTATTTTGTCCCTTTTTTTCTTTCCAAAAATTGGTTTTATTGTGTGTGTGTGTGTGTGTTTGAGATTCATCTCACTTGAAAAATGTCACCCTTCTGCTTAATTTATATTGAAATTATGTGATCTTGACTCAACTTGGTATTTTCATGAGGAGTATTTTATGTTTAATTATGTGATAAATCACATTGCAATTTTGCCATTGATGGAATACCTTTTCTGAAATATCAATAAAATGGGCTTTTTGTGTCAAAAAAAAAACTTGAAATTAAGCATGATTAATTATTCTTAAATTTGTTACACTACGAATTACCCAGGATATCATACATACTTCTATTAAATTAAAATCACACAACAGAAATGAATTGTGTTTGATCTGCAACAGGGCAGCACCATCTCAAATTTGAAATATCACTGTAAAGGAGTCTTATATATATGATTTGAACTCGAAGCATCCCTTTATTAAAGCTTTTCCTTCAAATATCCGTCTCAGCTTTCGAAAGCACAAACCCTAGCTTCTTTATAAACCTTCCCAGGCCTACAGAAATACTTCTTGCTAGGTGAGCAGTGACGATCTTCTGAGCAAATACACAAACCTTCAAGAGCACACCCATCTTTTAGTATCGTCACAGCTCCTTTTAACCCTAGAATCTGATCGATCCACTCATTAGAGAAAATTCCTTGTGGATCATACTTACTTTTCACACTTAAAAACTTATCTGCATTTGGATACTTATTGATCACTTGACTGAATGCTAAATTCCTGTTCTTTCCCCAGTGAGGTAACCCTCCATATTTGAACAATCCTATCTGTTCAATCTCCTCAACAATGTCCTCGAACAGCCTAGGAGTCAATGGGTCTTTGCTTCTGTAGTAGGTGATATCGAAATCCACAACATCTTCTGTTTTTCCCAAGTAAGCACTTGAAGCTTTGACGTAACGCATGAGGATGCCATCGTTCAGCTCTAATACACACAGTGCTTGTGGCTGCAATCCAACTAGCTTCTTCACATCTTCGATGAAGCTTGTAATGTTAGATAAGGAGATGCTGAAGGCTGTCTGGTGAATGAACTGAAGTTGAAGCCTGGAATCCCAAGGGCATATGGTGAGCAATGCGTCGTTGTTACTTTCCAGGCACGTCCCCGATGACTGCATGCGATTGTTCTGTCCAATCACGGGGTATCCAGTAAAAAGTATACCTATTTATGAATAAAGAGAAACAAACAAGCTGTAATATGCTTATAGTAATGTTGTTTAAATCAATTCTGGGCGAAGGAAAAAAGTGTTCATAAGTTATTTGTCAAAAATGCAGAAGCGGCGGAAAATGAGAGAAAAAACGAATACCGTTGTTAGTCAAACCATAAGCAGATGTCTTCAGCGTCCCAGTGACCAACTGTGCACTGATGCATTTTCCATTAGCGTCCCCTGTTGCTTCTTGAAGTTCCTCTGTTACAGAAAATTCAACTTCTCCTTAGTTTGTTTCTTTGAAAAAAGGGCACATCTATGTGTTCTACATATTAATTTTGAATGCCGAAGTTGTGATTGTTTGCCAGTTTGGTAAATGTAAAATAACCATAAAAATGAAAGAATCCCGAGGATTTAGATGATGATTACGGTTAAAAAAAATCTCTAAATGAGAGATAACCCTCATTAATTCAAATATTAGGATCATTAATATAAGTTGGTCCTAAAGTTGGGTATCTTTCAGTTTTTCTTCTATCAGCTAAATGTGTAAGGAAATGGAGAGGGGACACGATTAACCTGTGGCTCTGTTGGCAGCTAATACAGCAGAGAGAGTGGAACGAAATGGGATGAAATCATAGAGACCATTTCCAGACTGATCCATGGAAACTCGTTCGTCAACTCTGTAACGCGCCATCTTCTGAGATGGATACCACGTCACATCACCAAACTCGTGCTCTTTCCCAAACCTAATCAATTCCTCTCCCAAGTCTGAATCATCCTCCGTCACGTACGTAATTGCTCGCTTAAACATGGGTTCTAATTGTAGGGTTACCTGCACTTTAAAAGCACATTACGTAAAGTCAAAGCTTCTCTGGTTTTTAATTTTTGATGTTCGAGGGGCCCAAAGCCCTTTTCGTTTTCTTATTTTTTTGGTAAAACTAAAATAGATGCACAGGAAGAAACATTATAGGTGAGCACAGGTATTATAGTACCATTTAATTTTAAATGATGTGTAAGAGAGGTTATTCATATTTTTCAATTAAACATGTATTGAACTTGATCCATCAATCAATATATTACATCAAACCAGAAGCGACTGAACGTAGGCTATTCTTTTATTGTTCAATTCCTACTTATCGGTGTAATAATGTTTCAATTTATTATATTATAAAAAACATTTGGTTACCGATTGAAAGACAATATATTTTTTTTTAAAAAAAAAGGAACTTCTCATCATCATCATCGCGACGGAGACAAAGACGTACCTGAGAAACAATCCCAAGAACTCCAAGCGAAACCTTGGCCGCATCAAGTTCTTCATCTGACTCACTCAGGCTCCTCACCTTCGCATACCCTTCTTCCGCCGTCGCTGGCGTCACAATCCTCATCGACACCACATACTCATGAACGGCACTTCCCTTTCCCCACAGCGAGCTGCCGTGAGCCCCCGTTGCCAACAATCCCCCCACCGTTATTCCCCACCAGTACGGCGTATGCGGCAAAGCCAACCCACTCTCCGCCGCTTCATTGATCAGGTCTCTCAGAAGCACCCCACTCTCTACGGTCACCCTTCTGTTCCCCACATCAACATTCACTACATGGTTGAGCTTGTTGGTGCTTATTATGATCCCGTTCTCGCCTCCGGGGCAAGCAAGCTTGGGGACGCTGTGGGAGTACCTGGTGGCTGCTCTTACTTTTGTGTTGGACTTTGATGCCGAAGCCACCATGGAAATAAGCTCCCGCTCTGTGGTCGGATACAGTACTTGGGATGCTCGGCAAGTGCTCCGATCAGGAAAGATGCCGTAGGAGTTTGTGACGGTGCAGTTTGTGTCGGTGGAAGTACACTTGACGGGATCATCTGGAGGAGAAGAAAGAACCCCATTCGTGAAAGCTATGAAGAAGATGATGAGAACTGATGATTTGAGCATTTTCATGGTTGCAGAAATGACAGGGCGATGAAATTTGACTTCATACATATATACTATGCAGCCTTGCTATGACGATATAATAATATACTTTATCACTCAGCATCATGGCTAAGATCATGTTAGTTATATACAAATCTGAATCATAACCGATATCAATTTAGTGGTCGATATATATACGGCAGTTAGGTATCTCTGTGTATTATGTATGCCAATAATCAAAGCCAGGCCGGACGCGCGTCGACTAGCTAGGAAAGTTTTTGGGAAAAATCACAAATAAAGACTCTCAAATTATCAAAATTACATAGAAGTCACCTAAATAAGCAAAATTACTATAAGAGACCTGGTTCTATATTGTAAATATGAAATCTTGGTGAAATATCTAAAATACCCCTGAACCAAATAACAAGTTCACTTTGACGATTGACAAATTTAGCAGACCAAATCACAACTTAATTAAAAGTATACCAAATAACAAGTTGACTATGAGAAATAACAAGTTTACTTTAATGAATGACAATTTTAGTAGAACAAATTACAACTTAGTTGAGGGGTATTTCAGACATTTCATCATGATTTTATATTTGCAATATGGGACTGGGTCCTTCATGGTAATTTTGCATATTTAGGGACCTCTATGTAATTTTGGTAATTTAGGGGTCTTCATTTGTCATTTTTCCAAAAAAAATTTATGTGTAATTAATTTTCTGAGCATCCAGAAGCAAAACTAGCTAGAAACAGTAGCGTAACAAACTACACAATTTATAATTTGAGCAAAGCAAAATAAAAAAAAAAGTTATGATATTGAAAACATGGGCTCCTCTTGGATCTATCCTGTCTAAATAAAATGAGTTTTTATTTATTCTATTTTATTTTATTATTTATTCAAAGATCTTTTACGATTTAATTTTTTAAAAAACAATTATGGACAAAAGAAATGAGATAAAAACATCAAATTTCAATTTTCCGAATTCAATAATCCAATTAAAATTTGTACGGTACAGATGAGTGCAGCCATGCAAAAGTGGAGAAATGGATTGCTTTGCCATTAGAGAACGTGCAAATGAAGAATACGAGGCCAAGGGAATTATTTTAGGATCTCATTTTATATTTTACAAAGTCTTTAATTAGCTGATCACAAAAAAAAAATTATTTCTTGGAATGATTGCAGAATTTATTTAGCTTTTAAAAGGAGAAATAATAGAAAATAAAATTAGAGAGAGTGTATTCACACTTTCTTAAGGAAAAACATAAAACAAAAAAAAAACATTTTGCTTGTACATATAATTTTTTCTCAGTTTTTAATTTGGTTGCCTGTGTACTTTTCTTTTAGCGGGGCTTTGAATGTTGGTTCATGCAAGGGAATAGCTTTCGGTTGGACCCAACCCTTTTGTAGCGAAAAAAGTATGTGACTCTTGCATTAAGTTTTGCTAGAATAAGCTTTTTGTGCGAAGAAAAATCTAACATGGACATGACTTGTGTTGAAAGATACTGGGTTTGTATGGTTAGAATATATTGGGCTTCATTCTAATTTGGTTGTTGGGCCAACCACCATGACATTCGGATTCAGTGGCAAATGTACATGGAATCTGGTTTTCATTGCATATGCATTGATGGATTTTAATTACCCAACACTTCATGTTATGCTGAAATAATGATGTTATCAACTTATCATTCTTCCATGTTTTGACTATTTGGTAACATATAGGAAACCTTCAAGCACAATTCTATGAGATCTCTGGAATAATCCATAAAAATTATAATCACAAAGTGTCTCATGCGTGAGAAAAAACAAAAAAAGGAGGACACAATAGTATGTGGGTTCATAATATAAACTGATCGCACAAGTTGTCATTTTTCAAGTCGTTGGAAAATTTGCAGTATTTGTTTAAATCTTAAATTAGTAAATCTAATTATCAAGACTGTATTTTACTTACTTTTAATTTTGTGACTGCGATGTTTAGGAACTAAATTTAAGAAAATAGCATCCAACTATAAATACCACGTCACCTTACAGTTTACATACAATCATATGTATCGTTCTTTTATTCAATTAATACAATATTGCATTATTCCACGACAAAATATAATAAAAAACACATCGAATATAAAATATCACACCATATGTGAAAGTCCCTTCAACCCTAATAATCGCAAATTAACTATAGAATTTAGTGGCAAAATTCCATCACTGAATCAATTCAGCGACAAATTTTCATCACTTATTAATTAGTAATATCTTTTTTTCCCCTACAGAGTTTGTAAATTTCATCATTAATTTAGTTTTTTGTTTTAGCGCGATTTGAACTATTCTTCCATTACAAACTTGTTTTTCAGGAAAGTCTCAACCTTGAAAAGCACAAACCCTAGCCTGTTTATAAACCTTCCCGGGCCTGCAGTAATAATTCTTGCTTGGTGCACAGTGACGATCTTCTGAGCATATGCACAAACCTTCAAGAGCACACCCATCTTTTAGTATTGTTACAGCTCCTTTTAGCCCCAGAACCTGATCTGTCCACTCATTAGAGAAAATTCCTTGCGGATCATACTTACTTTTCACACTTAAAAACTTATCTGCATTTGGGTACTTATTGATCACTTGACTGAAAGCTAAATTCCTGTTCTTTCCCCAGTGAGGTAACCCTCCATATTTGAACAACCCTATCTGTTCAATCTCCTCAAGAATGTCCTCGAAAAGCCTGGGAGTCAATGGGTCTTTGCTTCTGTAGTAGGTGATATCGAAATCCACAACATCTTCTGTTTTTCCCAAGTAAGCACTTGAAGCTTTGACGTAACGCATGAGGATGCCATCGTTCAGCTCTAATACACACAGTGCTTGTGGCTGCAATTCAACTAGCTTCTTCACATCTTCGATGAAGCTTGTAATGTTAGATAAGGAGATGCTGAAGGCTGTCTGGTGAAAGAACTGATATTGGAGCCTGGAATCCCATGGGCATATGGTGCGCAATGCGTCTTCTTCACTTTCCAGGCACGTCCCCGATGACTGCATGCGATTGTTTTGTCCAGTGACGGGGTATCGAGTAACTAATGTACCTAATTTATGAATAAATAGAAACGAACAGGTTATAATATGTGAAAAAAGTGTTCATAAGGTGTTTGTCAAAACGCACAAGGGGGAAAACGATAGAAAGAACGAGTACCATTGTTAGTCAAACCATAAGCAAATGCCTTTAGCGTCCCTGTGACCAGCTTTGCACTAAGGCATTTTCCATTAGCGTCCCGTGTTGCTTCTTGACGTTCCTCTGTTACAGAAAAATTCAAGTTCTCCTTAGTCTTAATTTCTTGAAAAAAAGGGCGCATCTACGTGTTTCATATCAATTTTGAATGCTGAATTTGTAACTGTTCGCCTATTTGGCAAAGATATATATACATCAAAGAAGAAAGAAAGAATGAAAGGATCCTAAACTTTTGGGTATCTTTCAGTTTTTCTCCTACCAGCTAAATGTGTAATGAAATGAAAGAGGGGGGACGATTAACCTGTGGCTCTGTTGGCAGCTAATAAAGCAGAGAGAGTGGAACGAAATGGGATGAAATCATAGAGACCATTTCCAGACTGATTCATGGAAACTCGGTCGTCAATTCTGTAACGCGCCTTCTTCTGAGATGGATACCACGTCACATCACCAAACTCGTGCTCTTTCCCAAACCTAATCAATTCCTCTCCCAAGTCTGAATCATTTTTCGTCACGTACGTAATTGATCGTTTAAACAAGGGCTCCAATTGTAATGTTACCTGCTTGACGAAACCATATTACATAAACTCAAACACCAAAGCGCTCCTCTACCAAATTTTTTTTCTTTTCTTTTTTTGGGTAGAATTAAAATAGATGGCTCTTGCGTTGCACAGGGGAAGACATTTTAGGTGTAAACAAATATTACAGGACCATTTAATTTTAAATAACTTAAATCTAAAATGCTTAATCACTAAAATAATTAAAGACAGATGGTAAAAAGTTATGGAACTCAATAAAGTTGTTCACAAACAAGCCATATAAATATAATTTCGTGAAATTAAGACAATAGGTTATGCGCCCGGCACAAGGATAAACTTTAAGTTAGAGGAATATTCCTATACATATTTTAACTGTTAAAACTAGATATTTTGATCCAAAGCATATAATTTAACAGTTAAATAATGATTGGGCGGATAAAAATGAAATCATAATAATGATAAAAAAATGTGATAGTTTTTAACTTTTAATTTCGCTGGAGATTTATGTCAAATTTTAAAAATATAGAGAAAGTCAATGTATTCACTCAACAATTAAACATACAGAAAGATCAAGCAACTCAAGAAAGAATATTTACAAACCAGGTCATATAGATTAATTTGATTTCTTAATTAATTTACATATATCAGTATTTAGTATGATAAATATATTGTTTAGTTATTATTATTCATGACATAAAAGAGATTTCTAATCTGTAAAATTATTCATTTCAGTTTTTTTTCATTTGAGCATCAAATTATGTGCCAGACATAAATTATCGATATTTCTTCACTAGGCATGTATCGAACTTGATCCATGAAACCGGAAGCGATTAAACGCGGGTTATTCTTTCTATTGTTTAGTTCTTGTCTGTCGGTTTAATAACCTTTCAATTTAGTTATGTTATAAAAAAATCATTTGGTTACCGATTGAAAGACGATATTCAAAAAACCCCAAGGAACTACTTTGTTCAATCCAATCTTAGTTTATTAACTTGGTATGACTTAATTACTCCACATCATCGTCATCGCAATGGGGACGAAGACGTACCTGAGAAACAATCCCAAGAACCCCAAGCGAAACCTTGGCCGCATCAAGTTCTTCATCTGACTCACTCAGGCTCCTCACCTTCGCATACCCTTCTTCCGCCGCCGCCGGCGTCACAATCCTCATCGACACGACGTGCTCATGAATGGCACTTCCCTTTCCCCGCAGCGAGCTGCCGTGAGACCCCGTCGCCAACAAGCCCCCCACAGTTATTCCCCACCAGTACGGCGTATGCGGCAAAGCCAACCCATTCTCTGCCGCTTCATTGATCAGGTCTCTCAGAAGCAGCCCACTCTCTACGGTCATCCTTTTGTTCTCCACATCAACATTCACCACATGGCTGAGCTTGTTGGTGCTTATTATGATCCCTTCTTGGCCTCCGGGGCAAGCAAGTTTGGGGATGCTGTGGGAATACCTAGTGGTTGCTTTCACTTTAGTGTTGGACTTTGATGCCGAAGCCACCATGGAAATGAGCTCCTCCTCGGTGGTCGGATACAGTACCTGGGATGCTCGGCAAGTGCTCCGATCAGGGAAGGCACCGTAGGCGTTTGTGATGGTGCAGTTTGTGTCGGTGGAAGTACAATTGACGGGGTCATCTGGAGGAGAAGAAAGAACCCCATTCGTGAAAGCTATGAAGAAGATGATGAGAATTGATTTGAGCATTTTCGTGGTCGAAACTTAACTCTTGCGTATACTTCGTTCGCTGGTGATCCAGGGGCTGGGAGCTTTTGTAACTGAGAGAAATGATAGGGCGGTGAAATTTGGGTTTAAACTTATAATGCATGGCCTAGTAGCTAGTTACGTTACATATATATATAAACTCAGACAAATAGTGTCAATGAGAATATAATAATACTTTGAGCACTGCAATGGTAATTAAAATTGCATTTTCAGGAAAAGCATGTTTTTTTTGCTCTTTAGTTTGGTAATGGAGTTTACCATGGCAATGATTGTTACCAAAAAATTGGTAATGCTCATTCATATCTCCCCCTATGAATCCCTATTACTACTCATTGCATCATTCAAAAAGTCTTATTTATCCTTGTGTTTGTTCTCATTGTCTCCTCCCTCCTCCTCCATTATCGACAGCCACCCCCACAACACCATTAGCCCCATTGACTAGAATCAATGTTTTTTCCCCTTCCTCTCTCTGGTTCTTCTCTCTATATTCCGGAGACAAGCCATTCGCTTTTTTCTCCCTCCCTTTACTATCACCATTTTCATCCTTGGCTATCAACATTTGAAGCTGTGAATGTCTCCCTTTCATATTTGTTTTCTATGAACGTCTTCCTCTGAATCTATTTTTCTGTGCAAATGTTCATATCAGTATTTGTTGTGACAAACATGAGATTTTCATGCTTGTATGGTTTAGAATTGGTTTTTATTTTGTACCCTCTTATAAGACTTGAAATCATGTTTAGAACTTGATTCATATATTTCTTCCTTTTTAATTCATTATGCTCATGATCTACTCGAGATTTTTTCTTTTAAACATGCTGATTCTTATTTGGGTTTTGCATTGACGCTGGTGTTTTGGTTGAGGAAGAAGATGTTGTGGAATTGAGAGTTTTTGGGCATTTTGGACCTTTTATAATTCTGATTAAATATGAAAAATAATTTATGCACATCTTGTTACTACCAAACCAAACACATTAATGGTAATCATTATTGCATTGCACCCTGATGCATTGTGCCCCATTGCATTCACTCAGCCTCGTGGCTAAGATCAATGGGTACTTAATTAGTGCATGTTTAATCATTCTTAGGTATACATAAGATCGTAGCCGATATGTTTAAAAGTCATAAGTGAGGTGTCTCTCTGTGTGTACTATATATATGCTCAATAATCAAGGCCAGCCCGGACACGGCGTCGACTATTTTAGATTTTTTTTTTTGGGTCTAATTAATTATGTGAGCATCCAGCAGAAGCAATATTGATTAGGAACATCAATAGTGTGTTTAACCAGCTGGGCTGCCAATAAAGAGGATAACTAAACGGATGTGTGAATAATTAATCCATCATCCCCACCACCAACGATTATTCTCAATTTCTCCTTCTCAAGTTCAGGAAATTTACAGTGAAGTGAAATTTGTTGACGCTCTGGAAATGTGCTTAGTAATTATCGTTATGGCTTTGATTATGCATATACCCTATCTCAGTCCAAAATTTACACCTCCAATAGCTTTCAATTTTCTGCCAGGTTCGATCTGACTTTTATAATGCCCATCACTTCAGTACACCAACATTATACATGAGCATGTAAAGTGGTTGGGAAAATTAAAGGTAAATAATTGTAATGAGTAAAAAAGTGCAAGAATAAGAAAGAAAATTTGAACTTACATTGAAGATTCTGGACAATAACCTAAAATTTGATTTGTAAAAGGAACAGAATTAAAATTTGAACTTGTACCGTTTTGCCCCTAGAGAACGTGCAAATGGAGAATAGCCCTCCTTGTGATATCGTCGTGTTCCATTAAAAAAAAAAAGGAGTAAAATACTCTGACTATCCTCTTAGTTTGCATCAATTACACCGACCTCTCTTCTATTTTAAAAACATATAATTTGGTCCAATCTGTTAATACCATTAAAAAAATTCCAAAAAATATTATTTTTAACTGAAATTTATATTTAAATAAATTTTATTTACTTTATCCCATTCTAATAAATTCCTAAATTATATTTTTACAATCACACGAATTTTATTCAGTTAAGGCAGATATAAAAGATTTGATTAAAAATTTAAATAATTTTTTTAATAGATATATATACTTAACTAAATATGTTTATAAATTTTTGTAACAAAGATGTGTTTAAAAGTTTTGAATTATAAATTTAAATGATTTATAAAATCTTTCAAACTTATATAATTTAAACTTGATGATAAACAAAAATTATGTATTTGAAATATGTTTTTACAATTTAAAAGAAATCAAAGTAAATAAATTTTAATGAATGTGATAAAAAAATTAAACTTATAAAATTTTATTATTTAAATCAAAAATAATAAATTTTATAACATATTAGAAATTTTAAAAATATGTGTATTAGAATTATTTTTTGATTTTATAAAAAATATTTTTTCAAAAATATGAATGTCTAAATAATTATTATGTTAAGAAGGAACATTTTGGTCAAAAAATTAATTTAAAGTCAAACTCAACGGTGAATTAACGGTTTGGGTGGATGGAAATAGAATCTTAAATATAGGAGGAAGGTTTGTGTAGTATACATTTTAATTTTAAGAGAGGTTTACATAGGCTTTCAAAATAGAAGGAATATTTCTGTAATTGAGATAAAATAGAAGAGTGGTTAATATATTTTACTCAGAAAAAGAAGAAGAGGGGAGAATTAGAGAGAAGGGGTGATCATAAAAATTAAAATTATTTAAAAGGACCAAATATTCTAATATAAATCTAAAAATATCATATTGTCCCTATCCAAACCTCCTATTTCTCCTATATTCTCTCCTACATTTTATTTTTAAAATTAATATGAATTAATCAATTTTACTAGATTAAACCTGATTTCTTATAAAGTTTACAACCTGCGCAAAAATTAATTAAAAAAAATACGCAGACATTGTTCAGTGATGTGAAAATTAAAATTTTATTTTCTTAATAAAAATTAAAATTTTGAAAAAAATTGAAAATAAAAGTTATATAATTTTATTAAAATTTATATCATTATATAATTTATTATATACACAATTTTAAAAAATAAAAAACTTTGCATAATTAATTTTTTTATTTTATAAGAAATTTATGTCAGATTTAAAACAACAAATTCATGTAATGATAAGAAATTTAAAGAATTCAGATAATCATTATAATTTTATAAGAGCCTTCCTCAAAATCATTTCAGAAAGACCTAATTATAAGATATATATTAACATAAATAAAATATAAGATATAAAAAATTAACAAATACTATCCCTGGTCCTAATTATAAGTGCCAGTTGACTAATTTGAGGAGATTAAGAAAATAAGTTGAGTTAGTTATTTGTCTTAAATAGGTGTTATCTTTCCTAAAATATCCTTACTAATCAAGTGTATTGACTATAACTATCATTTTTTAAAGGGCTACTTTGAAAAAATATATATGAATGTGAGAGACAAAGTGGATTGGGGTCTTATATTTAGGACCAAAATAAAAGTCAAACATGGTCTTATATTAAAGACCGGAGGTAGTATAAAAGAAATTGTACTTCACTTAAATGAATTACAACAAGGGGATATATTCCTAAAAATAATAATTTTTTGTAAAATATACTAATTTTCAATATGTTCAAATTTCTACCTAATATTTTATAATTAATAGATTAAGATAATAAAAAATCATCATTTTCCAACCAAAACAAGAAAAAGAAAAACCTTATTATCATTTGTTTATATTGTGATTTATTATATGATTTATTGAAATTTTTTATTGACAATATTTTTTGGAATACAATTGAGTATTGTCCAATAAAGGCAATCGTGGTTACATATTTTGCATAAAATTATAAAAGATTATCTGAATTTTTTAAATTTCGTAGTATTGTGTGAATTTTTTGTATTTCTAAATCAAATATAAATTTCTTATAAAATAAAAAACAAGTTGTACAAATTTTCTTTAAATCTTTCAAAGTTATGTATATAATATACTATATAATAATCTTAATTTTAATAAAATTATATAACTTTTATTTTTAATTAAAATTTCTGATGGTTATAATTTTTTATTTTTTATAAAGAAAATGAAATTTCATTTTTACTTGACTGAATAATGTTTACATATTTTTTAATTGATTTTTTATGCAGGTTTTAAATTTTGAAAGAAATCAAGTTTAATTTAGTAAATTTTATTAATTCGTATTAGTTTTAAAAATAAAATGTAGGAGGAAAGATAGGGAAAAAATATAGGAGGTTTAGATAGGGACAATATGGTATTTTTAAATTTATATTTGAATATATGGTCTTTTAAAATAATTTTAATTTTATGATCCTCTCTTATAAATATCCTCCCCATTGGTCCTTCTCTCTAATTCTCCCTTTTTTCACAAAAATTTTTACTTCTCACATCTTAAATGTAATAGTTATTTTATAGTGTACTACAAAATTTATTTTACATTTAGGATTGAATGAGTATTTTATGGCTGTTCGGCATTTTAAGTATTGCCAAAAATTTTATTTGTTAAATATGACATTCATTGAACAAGATTTAAGTAGAACTTTATATTATTCTTTTCTTTAGATTGATTTCAAGGATTGGAGTTTAATTTTGAAACACGGCGCTCAACATGAAAAAACCAAGAGAAAAAAATTCCTTTTTCAGTAAAGTATGGTCTCTGCACGTTGTTAGATTATTGGTCTACTTGTATGAGTGTCTCTTGCGAAGGAAGTCTTGAAGAAAAAACCGATAAGATTCTTTTGATTTTCAAATAGTTTAATGATGAATGAGGGATGGAATTAAAGGTCGTTAATTGCCGCGGCAGAAGGAAATGGAAAGCTAATAATTCAAATAAGGGATGCTGCAAAGTAACTTAATTGAAGAGAAGATAGTAATCAGTTTCATTATATGACCAAATTTCGTGGTTCCAACTTGCAAAGTACTGCCTAATTACGTCATTTAATTTGTATTTTTCCTTCATCCAACATATTTTGTCTATTAATGACGTAGAAAGGAACTGTCTAGTGACAAGACCACCAGAACCTTATTTCAATTTGAAATACAGAGAAACCATTAGCCGGAAGCCACCCACGTTTAAATTAATTAGCCATTAGCCATGACATGAACGTGGTAATTAGTTACATTTCCTTCACAATGCCATGCATGCATGGTGATTTTATTGCGCGCGCGCACACACATATATGACTAACCTTCCCAGGCTGACAATTAGTGATTTTTTTTCATCTCCTCTCTATACCGGCCTTTCTCTTAGTTTGAAATAATTTTTGAGAGTTTATTTTGTTAGGAAAATTAAATTCAAAAGAAACTATAAACACACATGGGAAGAATTTTATTAGAAGAATCCATTTGACTTTGAGTGAGGTTCAATTCAGGTGTAGAAATTGAAGTTCACATTGAGTTTTTCGTTTTTCTTGAAAACTATAAGAAAAAGGGCGGTTTTATGGGGGGAAATTTTAATTCGTACAGTGATTATAGCGTTGTTAAAGAGTTGGATTTTTATATATAATGATATGATGATCGATTAGGCCTAAGGCTTGAAGGGGATGAAGTCATATGAATGTGTAATTAAGATAAATCGAAGGTCAAGGCAAGTTTCATGATTGTGATGAGACAAGGAATTAAAAGCCTGTGGTTCGAAATTCAAAGACCATTTCTTAAATTTAGGCTGCTTTCATCAGTACATATATTTTGGCTACATTATGCATTATGCATGATGCACGGCTTCGATTTGGCAGAAGTTTGGTGGCTTTATATAAACTAATATAATGATGTGTTAAGGACAAAATGCACTCCCAAGTCACAACAAAAATCCAAAATTTTGGTCAATCACGACTTTTATTTATCACCAGTTATATAATAATTTATTCTCCTTCAATTCATTCATTAACGCGACGGTTTTGCTATTTATTTAAATCTTCTCGAACAACTTGATAATGGCGGCGATACTTTAACTCTATATTCTTCGAAATTAAAGAGATCTGATTCGTATATTATGACCTATATATATCTGCGCGCGCACACAATGTTCCTGCATCTAGAAATCATTAGAACCATGAAATGAGAGTCTCGTGTATCTATCGAAATGGGACTTATCGTAATTTCCACTTATAGGGATTGTTTGATGAAGAAGGTCGACCGAAATATAGATTTTCAGTGATGCATGAAACTGAGTTATCCATGGAGTTTGATAATTTATATACCAAAGAATGCAACTTGTGTTTCCAATTCCAAGCCGGCCACACAAATTTGTATATGATCCATGAAATAATTGTACGAGTATATCTGATTTGGTCGCTACGCTGAAACTGATGGTTCCTATATTTTCCCAACCAATTTTGACAACTTCACACCATTCTGTTTTTGGTTGGAATTGTTGGTGATGTCCATTGGGCGAAAATGAAAACAGAAATCGCAAAATCTCATAACTGTCACACAATGAGAAGGTGAGAGATAATGACCTCAACGGGTGAATGAGAAAGGTGAGGTGGAACTGAAAGTGAGAGAGAACGACAAATAGAAATAATCCTCAAGCACATAGCTTGAAGTTACTTCTATCTTTTTCTTTTCTTTTCTTTTTTTCCCAATAAGCATCTAGCACTTGGCCTAACTCCTCAAGAAATTACAAACTATATACCAGACTAATTTGGAATGGCTGAAATGAGTCGACGAACGATCAACCAAAAAGAAGTAGGGACGTCCCCTCCGCGTGAAGTTTTGGAATTCCGTCGAAGGGATGTTGGGGCAGCTGTCTACCCCGGTAGAGTTTCTGTGTAATCGTCGTTAGCATCTTTTGTAACCCAAAAAGGAAAAAAAAAAAAAAAGGAGTATCGATCCATCCATACAAAATCAACAGTGACAGGGGAGGCATTTTAAAGCGGGCCAGGGTTCGATATAGGTCAGCCATGATGGACTGAGCCGTACCTTTAAGAAGCCCAACTGCTATGGGTTGTGAATTGGGCAGGCCTTATATTTGTCGATTTTATCCGTCACTCTTTTTTTTTTTTAGCCTGAAGATGTTACTGTTTTTACCATCTCTACCAAGTCATCTCAGAAAAATTATTGTGCGATGAATTTGTGATGAATTTAACTTTTTATAGGTTTTTTTTGGGGGGGGGTGACACAAAAAATCATGATTCCTTTATGGATTTCAACCCACCTTTTTTAATTTTATGTATCTCAATGTACCCTATACTTTTATTTTTCTTTCTTTTTTCGTACAAATAGACATTTATTTTTCTAAACGTAGAGTATCAGCATTAAAAACAAAACATAATGAGCTGAACGTGGGTCAAACTTTGCCCATCCCCATGGATTGGGTGGACTAAAAGCCCACCTCCAAGATGACCCGTAGCGTTCTTTTTTTTGTTTTGACCAGCGAGCCCTAGACCTACTGGCCTCAACTCACCCTCTAGCGTTGTGAACAATGGGAACTGCCAATCAGATTTGAGTCTATTTGTGAACTAAGGTTTAATGGAAATTCTTATTAGAAACGAGCTCTTATAATTGGTGGCAGAGGTGGTATCGCTTTAAAGAAGTCTTATATATGATTTGAACGTGAAGCGGCCCTTTATTAAAGCTTTTTGGTTTCAGCTTTTGAAAGCACAAACCCTAGCTTCTTTATAAACCTTCCCAGGCCTACAGAAATACTTCTTACTAGGTGAGCAGTGACGATCTTCTGAGCAAATACACAAACTTTCAAGAGCACACCCATCTTTTAATATCGTCACACCTCCTTTTAACCGTAGAATCTGATCCGTCCACTCATTAGAGAAAACTCCTCATGGGTCATATTTACTCTTCACACTTAAAAACTTATCTGCGTTTGGATACTTATTGATCACTTGACTGAATGCTAAATTCCTCTTCTTTCCCCAGTGAGGTAACCCTCCATATTTGAACAACCCTATCTGTTCCATCTCCTCAACAATGTCCTCGAACATCCTCGGAGTCAATGGGTCTTTGCTTCTGTTGTAGGTGATGTCAAATCCACAACATCTTCTGTTTTTCCCAAGTAAGCACTTGAAGCTTTGACGTAACGCATGAGGATGCCATCGTTCAGCTCTAATACACACAGTGCTTGTGGCTGCAATTCAACTAGCTACTTCACATCTTCGATGAAGCTTGTAATGTTAGATAAGGAGATGCTGAAGGCTGTCTGGTGAAAGAACTGATGTTGGAGCCTGGAATCCCATGGGCATATGGTGAGCAATGCGTCTTCTTCACTTTCCAGGCACGTCCCTGATGACTGCATGCGATTGTTCTGCCCAGTGACGGGGTACCCAGTAAATTGAATACCCAATTTATGAATAAATAGAAACGAAGAGGTTATAATATGTAAAAATAAAAAAAATAAAAAAAAAGTGTTCATAAGGTGTTTGTCAAAATGCGCAAGGGGGGGAAACGATAGAAAGAACGAGTACCGTTGTTAGTCAAACCATAAGCAGGTGTCTTCAGCGTCGCAGTGACCAACCTTGCACTAAGGCATTTTCCATTAGCGTTCCGTGTTGCTTCTTGAAGTTCCTCTACTACAGAAACATTCAAGTTCTCCTTAGTCTTAATTTCTTAAAAAAAAAAAAAAGGGGGGGGGCACATCTATGTGTTTCATATCAGTTTGAATGCTGAAGTTGTAAGTGTTGGCCTATTTGGTAAGGATATATATACATCAAAGAAGAAAGAAAGAAATGAAAGGATCCTAAACTTGGGTATCTTTCAGTAGTTTTTCTTCTGTCAGCTAATGTAGCAGCTGAACGTGTAAGGAAATGAAGAGGGAAGACGGTTAACCTGCGGCTCTGTTAGCGGCTGCTGCAGCAGAGAGAGTGGAACGGAATGGGATGAAATCATAGAGGTCTGCCATTTCCAGACTGATCCATTGAAACTCGATCGTCCATTCTGTACACAGCCTGCTTTTGAGAGGGATACCACTTCACATCACCAAACTCGTGCTCTTTCCCAATTCTAATCAATTCATCTTCCAAATCTGAATCATTCTTTGCCACGTACGTAATTGACCGTTTAAACAAGAGCTCCAATTGTAAGGTTACCTGCTTGACGTACGAAAGCATATTACATAAACACCAAAGCGCTCCTCTTCCTTTTTTTTAACCCATTCTTTTTTCTTTTTGATGTTAGAGGGGCCCAGAGCCCTTTTTTTTTTTTTTTTTGTTTCTTTGGGTAGAATTAAAATAGATGGCTCTTGCGTTGCACAGGGGAAGACATTTTAGGTGAAAACAAATATTAAAGGACCATTTAGTTTAAAATAACTTAAATCTCAAATTCTTAATCACTAAAATAATTAAAGATAGACGTAAAAAGTTATGGAACTCAATAAATTGTTGGCAAACAAGCCATATAAATATAATTTGGTGAAATTAAGATAATAGGTTATGCGCGCGGCACAAGGACAAATCATTTAAGATAGAGGAATATTCCTATATACATTTTAACTGTTAAAACTAGATATTTTGATCCAGAGCATATAATTTAACAGTTAAATAATGATTGGACGGATAAAAATGAAATCATAATAATGATAAAAAAATATGTCATAGTTTTTAACTTTTAATTTCGCTGGAGATTTATGTAAATTTTAAAAATAGAAAAGAAGCTTTTGTAATTAAAATAAAATATAGAGAAAGTCAATGTATTCACTCAACAATTAAACATACAGAAAGACCAAGCAACTCAAGGAAGAATATTTACAAACCAGGTCATATAGATTAGTTTGATTTCTTAATTAATTTACATATATCAGTATTTAGTATGATAAATATATTTTTTAGTTATTACTCCCTCCGTTCCTTATTATAAGAGATAAATAACTAAATTACGTTGATAAAAAAAATAGTTAAAATTAGTTGAGGACAATTAATGTGTAAAAAGTATAATATTTTTTCCAACAATACCCCTATTAATAAGGAGAGAGAATATGAGAAAGAACAATTAAATTATTAAAAGAAAGAGAAGAGGGAGGGAGAGAAAGTATGAGTAGGAGACAAAATAAATAGGAGTAAAATAGGAAATCAATACAAAAAACTAGAGACAACTTTTAAGTGTCTCTTATATATGGGAACATGTCATAAGCATCAAATGTCTCTTATAATAAGGAACGGAGGGAGTATTATTCATGAGATAAAAGAGATTTCTAATCTGTAAAATTATTCATTTCAGTTTTTTTTTTTATTTGAGCATCAACTTATGTGTCAGACATAAATTATCGATATTTCTTAACTAAGCATGTATCGAACTTGATCCACCAAACCGGAAGCGATTAGACACGGGTTATTCTTTCTATTGTTTAGTTCTTGTCTATCGGTTTAATAAACTTTCAATTTAGTTATGTTATTAAAAAAAATCATTTGGTTACCGATTGAAAGACGATGTTCAAAAAACCCCAAGGAACTACTTTGTTCAATCCAATCTTAGTTTATTAACTTGGTACTCCTCCTCCCGTTCTTAATATAAGACATATTTAACTAATTTGATTAGATTAAAGAAGTTAGATAAGTTAGTTAATTATAAAAAATATGACATATTTTTCTTAAAATACCATAATCATCTTCTTTAATACCCATCTCCCTCTTCTATTTAATCATGATTGAGGGAGTATTCATAAAAGTAATTTAGAAATATTAATATATATGAAAAATAGGTCTTATATTTAGAATCAAAATCAATTTAATAATTAGGCCATGTATTAAAGACGGACGAGTATGATTTAATTACTCCATCGCAATGGGGACGAAGACGTACCTGAGAAACAATCCCAAGAACCCCAAGCGAAACCTTGGCCGCATCAAGTTCTTCATCTGACTCACTCAGGCTCCTCACCTCCACATACCCTTCTTCCGCCGTCACCGGCGTCACAATCCTCATCGACACGACGTACTCATGAACGGCACTTCCCTTTCCCCGCAGCGAGCTGCCGGGAGCCCCCGTCGCCAACAATCCCCCCCACCGTTATTCCCCACCAGCACGGCGTGTGCGGCAAAGCCAACCCATTCTCCGCCGCTTCATTGATCAGGTCTCTCAGAAGCACCCCACTCTCTACGGTCATCCTTCTGTTCTCCACATCAACATTCACTACATGGCTGAGCTTGTTGGTGCTTATTATGATGCCTTCTTGGCCTCCGGGGCAGGCAAGTTTGGGGATGCTGTGGGAATACCCAGTGGTTGCTCTCACTTTAGTGTTGGACTTTGATGCCGAAGCCACCATGGAAATAAGCTCCTGCTCGGTGGTCGGATACAGTACCTGGGATGCTCGGCAAGTGCTCCGATCAGGGAAGTCACCGTAGGCGTTTGTGATGGTGCAGTTTGTGTCGGTGGAAGTACACTTGACGGGTTCATCTGGAGAAGAAGAAAGAACCCCATTCGTGAAAGCTATGAAGAAGATTATGAGAATCGATTTGAGCATTTTCGTGGTCGAAGCTTAACTCTTTCGTAAACTCGTTCGCTGGTGATCCTGGGGCTGAGAGCTTTTGTAACTGAGAGAAATGATAGGGCGGTGAAATTTGAGTTTAAACTTATAATGCATGGCCTAGTAGCTAGTTACGTTACATGTATATATAAACTCAGACAAATAATGTCAATGACGATATAATAATACTTTGAGCACTGCAATGGTAATTAAAAGTGCATTTTCAAGAAAAGCACGTTTTGTTGCTCTTTAGTTTAGTAATGGAGTTTACCATGATAATGATTATTACCAAAAAGTTGATAATGCCCATTCATTCCTCCCCTTATGAATTCTTATTACCACTCATTGCATGATTCAAAAAGTATTATTTACCCTTGTATTTGTTCTTATTGTCTCCTCCCTCTTCCTCCATTATCGACAGCCACTCCCACGGCACTGTTAGCCCCATCAACTAGAATCAACGTTTTTTCCCTTCCTCTATGGCCTTTCTCTCTTTTTTTCTTTTTTTTGAAGACAGCCCTTCTCTTTTTTCTCCCTCCCTTTACTATCATCATTTTCATCCTTGGCCATCGACATTTGAAGTTGTGAATGTCTCCCTTTCATATTTGTTTTCTATGAATGTCTTCCTCTGGATCAATTTTTTTGTGTAAATATTCAAATCAGTATTTGTTGTGACAAACATGAGATTTTCATGCTTCTATAGTTTAGAATTGGTTTTTATTTTGTACCCTTTATAAGATTTGAAACCATGTTTAAAACTTGATTCATATATTTCTTCCCTTTTAATTCGTTATGCTCATGATTTGCTCAAGATTTTTTTCTCCTAAACATGCTGATTCTTCTTTGGGTTTTGCATTGACACTGGTGTTTTGGTTGAGGAAGAAGATGATTGGGAATTGAGAGTTTTTGGGCATTTTGGACCTTTTATAATTCTGATTAAATATGAAAAATAATCTATGCACATCTTGTTAATAACAAACCACACATATTGATGGTAATCATCTTGTCAATGGGTATCTAGTGCATGTTTAATTATTGCTAGGTATACATAAAATCGTAACCGATATGTTTAAAAGTCATAAGTTAGGTGTCTCTCTGTGTACTATATATATGCCCAATAATAATCAAAGCCAAAGAAGCGGATAATGTGTTTAACCAGCTGGGCTGCCAATAAAGAGGATAATTAAACGGATGCGTAATAATTAATCCATCATCCCAACCACCAACGATTATTCTCAATTTCCCCTTCTCAAGTTCAGGAAATTTACAGTGAAGTGAAATTTGTTGACGCTCTGGAAATGTGCTTAGTAATTATCATCAGGGGTTTGATTATGCATACCTTATCTCAGTCCAAAATTTACACCAATTTTTAGCCAAGCTAACTTTGCTCCAATAGCTTTCAATTTTCTGCCAGGTTCGATCTGACTTTTATAATACCCATCACTTCAGTAGACCAACATAAAATTCAAAAAAAATACTTTTAAAATTTCAATCAGAAAGATTTGCCTTTTAAGTGTTGTAAATAAGATTGATCTGAAATTTTGAAATTCAAAGGTATTTTTCTTTTTAGATTCTCCCTTTTTTTTGGTGAAATAGATTCTCCCTTTATTACAAGACAAGCAATATACCCAAAAAAATAAAACAATAAAAAGACAAAACAGAAGGAAAACAAGGATTTTTTTTTAACAATAGCTAGTCAACTCATATAGTATATTACGTTAAGTTGCCACCAGTTAGGCAGCTACAGTATTAATGTATAAAATGAAGACTTCCAAATTATGAATATAAAAGTTTAAATGGTAAATTTGAAATTTGATTTGTAAATAGGTCCCTTTTTTATTAATTTTTTACGAAATTTTTAAACACCTGATCACACAAAATATTTTCATTTTTAATTTCTTCAAAGTGTGCAGAGTTTATTTAGCTTTTAGAATGAGAAATATTAGAAAGTAAAATTATGAGGACTGTATATTTACGCTTCCGTAGGGAAAAACCTAACATTACTTTTTTATTAGGGACGACAATTAAGAAAACAACGCAGCATCAAACTAGAAGTACCATGTCACATTATATAAATTACAGAGACTAATGTAGTTCTTTTATCAAATCAGCATCGCTTATTGGAAATGACAATATTGCCTTATTCTACAAGAAAAGACTATGAGAATAACATCTTAAATATGAAATATCACACCACGAAAAGCCCTTTGATCGGAAGCATCCTTCCAATAAAAGCCTTTTATTCTTTCATATCAATCTCAGCCTTCGAAAGCACAAACCCTGGCTTCCTTATAAACCTTCCCAGGCCTACAATAATATTTCCTGGTTGGAGCACAATGACGATCTTCTGAGCATATACACAGACCTTCAAGAGCACACCCATCTCTGAATATCATTACACTTCCTTTTAATCCTAAAATCTGATCTGTCCATTTGCTAGAGAAAATCCCTTGTGGATCATACTTCCTCTTCACACTTAAGAACTTGTCCGCATTCGGATGCTTCTTAATCACTTCATGGAATGCTACATTCCTATTCTTTCCCCAGTGGGGTAACGCTCCGTATTTGAATAACCCCATCTGCTCAATCTCCTCAAAAATGTCCTCAAAAAGCCTAGGAACCAATGGGTTCTTGCTTTTATAGTATACGAAATCAAAATCCAGAGAATCCTCTGTTGTTCCCAGGTAAGCACTTGAAGCTTTGATGTAGCGCAAGAGGAGGCCCCCTTTAAGCTCTAAGGTACATAGCGCTTTTGGCTCTAATTCAACTAGCTTCTCCACATCTTTAATGAAGCTTGAAACCTTGGACAAGGGGACGGTGATGGATGTTTCGTGGAAAAAATAAAGTTTTAGTCTTGAATCGAAGGGGCATATGGTGCGCAGTCCGTCTTCTTTACTAAATAGGCATGATCCAGTTGTTTGCATGCGATTGTTTTGTCCAATCACGGGGTACCCAGTAAAGATTTTACCTATTTATGCATAAATTAAAGAAACTAATAAGTTGAGATGCTAGCGTTGGTTAAATCACCTATGGATGAAGAAAAAAATGTCCATGAGGTGTTTGTCAAAATGCGTAAGCAAAAAGTGAGAAAAGGAGTTAGTACCGTTGTTAGTCAAACCATAAGCCTCCGTGAAATCAGACCAAGTCACATTTACTGCGTCCACGCATTTTCCATTAGCGTCCCCTGTTGCTTCTTGAAGTTCCTCTGTTACAGAAAATTCAACTTCTCGTTAGTGTAGTTTCTGAAAAACATTTATACGATAAATAAAAACATGTCGACAAATGAAAGAATCCTGAGTATTAACATGATGATTAACCTGTGGCTCTGGTAGCAGCTAATTGAGCAGAGGGAGTGGCACGAAATTCGATGGAATCATAAAGACCATTTCCATTCTGACTAATGGGCACTCGATCATCAAGTCTGAACACGGCCATCTTTTGTGTAGGATACCACGACACATCACCAAACTCGTGCTCTTTCCCAAATCTAATCAATTCCTCTCCCAGATCTGAATAATTCTTCATCTCGTACGTGATTGATCGTTTAAACAAGGGTTGTAATTTTAACGTTACCTGCAAATTAAAAGCACCAATTACGTACATATGTATAAAAACCTCTATTTTGTTTTCAATTTTCTTCTGTTTGGGCTAAACTTTTCTAGACATAACTCAGGACATAAGGAAACCCAAGTTGTACTTATGTAACGTTTTTCCATGAGGCAAATATATGCCAAAAAATTAGGATTTCGTCATTTCTGCAAGTCCACCGTATTGAAATCTGCATCGGTCTAATGGATTTATTATGTTATTATTTGATGATAGCTATGTTTTTGTTAATTTTTCCAGTAAATGTAGAATAAATAGCTTGTGCTCATGCGTCGCACTGAAATAAATATTTATAAAGATAGACAAATAATATTGAGCCTATTAGCTTTAAACAATTTAAATTTGTATCTCTCACTCACTAAAGTAATCATTAAACAATAGATATAGAGCACAACTTTTTTGGTGAAAGACATGATATATGTACCATCAACGACAGAGATTAATTTTTTGTCATACCAAAAAGTAATAAGGTAAACACTTAAATCCTTGTAAATACTTATGGAGCGAATATCATGCTGATAAAAAAAATACGTATATAATCTTAGTGTTCAATTCATTAATATGAAAATATACAAAATATTATATTATTAAAAAAAATCATCAGGTGCTAATTGGAACGGTCTATTAATTATTAAATTATAAATAAAGACATACCTGAGAAACAACTCCTAAAACGCCAATGGCAACCTTGGCTGCATTGAGTTCTTCATCAGACTCAGATAGGCTCCTCACTTTGGCATACCCCTCTTTCGCCGTCGCCGGCGTCACAATCCTCATACCCACCACATATTCATGAACCGCACTTCCCTTTCCCCACAGTGAGCTGCCATGAGCCCCAGTGGCCACTACTCCCGCCACCGTCAGTCCCCAAAAATACGGCGTATGTGGCAACGCCAACCCATTCCTCGCGGCCTCGTTGATCAGGTCCCTCAGAAGGACTCCACTCTCTACCGTCATTCTTCTGTTTTTCACATCAACATTCACTACACGGTTGAGCTTGTTGGTGCTTATTATGATCCCGTCTTGGCCCCCAGGGCAAGCAACCTTGGGGATGCTGTGGGAATACCTGGTGGCTGCTTTCACTTTTGTGTTGGATTTTGATGCCGAAGCCACCATGGAAATGAGCTCTTTCTCGGTGGTTGGGTACAGTACTTGGGATGCTCGACAGATGCTCCGGTCAGGGAAGGCGCCGTAGGCGTTAGTGATGGTGCAGTCTTTGTTGCCAGAAATGCACCTAATGGGGTCAGGTGGAGGAGAAGAAAGAACCCCATTCATGAAAGCCAAGAAGAAGAAGAGAAGGGATTTAAGCATTTTCATAGTTGAAACTTGGCTTTCTGTATGTAAACTTTGGTCGTTGGTAAAGCATGCATGGCCCCTGCGAGATGTGTGTTATATATAGAGACATTTGGGACAATGGTACAGAAATGAGAGGGTACTGAAATTTGACTGCTAACATAAATATGCTATTAGTCAGAGTATGATGAACTCATCGTATCATAAATTATCAACGAATGACGATACAATAATTTTATTACAACTCATTATTAGGCATTTATGTGCGTGTATTATAGACTTACAGTATATAGTATATACGTATGAAGACTAAAAGCCAGCCCGTTCGCACGTCTATTTGCAAAGTTTTGTGAGTATAAATATAAATGAGCGTCAGAAGGATTAAGCACATAAATAATTTAATTTTGCTCCTCGCAAGATCGATGAAGTTTCCTTGAGGTGATATTTTTTCCACTCTGGAAAGGTATTTTTAATGATGCTTATATAGATGTGTGTGTCTAATAAAATTAAGAGATCGATCAATTCAACGCACATGCTAATGTCTTCTTTGGGAAACAAGAGTGAACCTCGGTTGTTGCCCGAAAAGACAATACAGACCGGAGTTTTGGGTTTTATTTTCTTCCTCTTTCTCCTTTTCTTATTTACCCTTAAATTAAAAAAAATGGAAAATTCATATTTAATATTTTTATAAACTGATTATTACAAACATAAATAAATAAATTTGAATTGCTAAAATCTTATCTATACAATTTATAACTGCAATACTGACAAAATAAAAAATTATTTTATAAAATGTTAAATTTGAATTGTCCATTTTTTGATCTAAAGATGGAGATAAAATACTGAGAAGAAACGTAGAAAGAAAAAGGAGAGGGCGGTCTGCGTTGGAAAAATGTGATGTAATTAATAGTAATGTGTAAAAAACTAAACAATAAACTAAACTTAAGCTTGACCAAAGGAAAAAAAACTAAACTTACAAGCAACAAGTTGGACTATTATCATTACTAATATTTTCCTCCAGATTATCCACCCTGGAAACATTACCCTCTTTTTTAGATCGATCCTATAGAAACCGTAACATACTTGTGCATGTAACGTAGAAACTTTGACAAACTACATAATTTATAAAAATAAAAAAAATTAATTATATGTAATATTGAAATTAAACATGGGCCTCTCTTGAATCTATCCTGTCTAAATACAAAATGATTATTTTATTTTTATTTATTAATTGAATGATTTGTTACGAAAATAGTAGTGTAATATAAATAAAAGAATAAAGAATTTTGAAATATAAATTCTGTTACTACAATTAAATTTAAACGACTCAAATTTAATTTAACATAGGATATCAATCTATTCAAAGGAGATGGCCTGCCTAGTTAGAAGTAATGCGCTATAGAGCCAGTAACTCATTTCCATATAAAAATATTTTTTATTATATAAAAGCTTTTGTCAGAAGTATTATTATTTTTCTAAATATTAGTATTTGCTTTAATATTTTTCACCGAATAAATGACCACCTCTAATCAATGAATTTAATTCATCAAGAATAATTTTAATTTTTGCAAAGTATTAAAAAATTAATTTCAAACTAAATTTTCAATCTTTATAAAGTTATTAATGCATGTCTTTATCATAAGGATTGGATAGCATTAAAAATTTTAACAGAATGCGTAATCGATGAGAAGTGCAATTCATTTTTTAAATTTCTTGCAATACACAGGACTTCACTGGTTTCAACAGTTTGAATAATAAATTCACATGTTCAAAATTTGATTTGAAATATATATATACACAATTTTCTCAAATTTTAATGCTTTTCAAAATCTTAGAAGAATTATAAAATTGGTAGGGTACGGTCATGCATTGTGACGCCGAATATGGAGAAATATGAGTTTGCACTTGGAGAACGTTCAAATTAAAAAGCCCCCCTCGCGATCTCATGGCATCCTCGCTGACGGCCATTCCATTCCGAACTTTCTTCCTTGATATCGTACGGAGACTGCCAAGCGCATCAGCAATTTCGTACAACCAATCACTACGGAGGAAGAAATATACAAAAGCCACTGAAAATCGGAGTTAATATAATTTTATTCGAATATAAAAATATTCATATGTAATTTTCTTCCAAAAGAAAATATTATTTAAATAAAAAATATTAATTAATAAGTAAATAGAACATTCATATATAAATCATATATTATCTAACATAACATAGTTAGTTTTTTCTTGTTTAGAGTCAAAACCACAATCATTTATAGTTTATTTCAAAAAAATAATCTCTTACTCGTAGCTAGGTTCAATGAACAAAAGGATTGGACATACTCATTAAGGAAACGAATTTGATCTTAGAGCATGCCATGACGCTTGAGGGAGGCATTTTCAAAGTTAAATGTTAAAACCACAATTATGGCGCCAAGTAGAACTGGCGTCAAGGATTAGTTTGTTGTCGTAAATTTGGAATATGAGTAAGTTGAACCCCTTTGTTAAAAATTTGTCAAAAAAAAAAATCCAATTCATATCCATTTAAGACTTTTAATAAATCAGTAATCAGCATCAATCCAATGACTGATTTATTAAGTTACTCGTTTGACCGAAAAACTCAAGTTTGGTTTTAATATCATACTAGGAATTAATCCGTTTAGCACAAGACAAGCATAATAATAATAATAATAATAATAATAATAATAATAATAATATATTATTATTATTATTATTATTATTATTATTATTATTATTATTGTTTTCAACCATGAAAAGACGCACGCACTAGAAGGAAATACAAGGTACCATTAAATAAAAAAACCGGAAAGATAAAAGACATTTTTAACTATAGTCAACTTTATACTACCTTTTATTTTTAATATAAGAATTTGACAGAGGATTGGATTTGATGTTAAATATAAAACCTTAAATTATTTTGTTTCCTAAATTTGTAATTTTTTTCTAAAATATCTTTATTGATTATTAAGGATTGTTAGGAAAAAAAATAGTTCCAAAGCACATGTTAATTGAGAAAAGTCAATACATATTTATTATAATTAATCAATTTAAGTAATTTTTTTAATTTTTTCAACTTAGTTATTTTAGTTATCTAAATTGTATATTAAGGATCGGAGATAATATTATATTAAGCTACTAGCAACAATTATTGTTATCAAACTTGTGAGTCCACCATCTAAGTTTAACGGTTTTACGTTTCTAACTTGCAAAATTGTGTCAACTTATTCTTAAACTCATGCTAGTTATAAATTCGGTTAAACTTGCAAGTTTACTCATCTAGTTTACTGTTTTTATGTTTTTAGTTTACAAAATTGTGTTATCTTGTTTTTAAACTCATACTAAATTTTTGGGTTTAATTATATTTAGTGACTTTATATATGAATTTCATAAAGATTTCTTTGTTAAATATAGTAAATTATGAATGCTGATGGATTTAATTTTAATTATTTGGATTGAAAATATATTTAAATGGAACTAGTGTCATTTTTATATTTTAATTATTTAATTATATACTTTTAATATCAATTTATCAATACACAAATTTTTATGAGTATCTATCTTATGAGTTTGACAACCTTGGCGACAATATTAATGTTCAACTTAATCAATGAAAAAATAATAGAAAAGGAATTTACAAAATTATTAAATTTCAAACCACGTCTGTTTCTTATGTTTTAACATGTTTTGATCCAAATAGTATCATATTTTTCTAGAAGTTTTTATTTAAAATTATAAAATATTTAGGTTTTTTTTATATCATTCTCCCTTAATAATTTGAATAATCTCATTTTTCTAGTTACATTTATATCTCATCAAATATGAAATACTACTTCTGATTCTTAATATAAGAATTTGTTTGATTTTTATTTTGATCATAAATATAAAATCCCAATCCATTTTATCTATCATATTTATCGATTTTTTTTAAGATAATCCTTTTAATAATAATAGTTCTAGGCAATAAATTTGATTAGTAAAAATGTTTTTTAAAAAATAATACCTACTTATTATAAATAATTAATTTAATTTTTTAATTCATTCAAATTAATTAACTGATTCTTATATTTAGAATAAGTGGTAGTATTTTGAAAAGTCAGCTCTGTAAGTGGTAGTATTTTGAAAAGTCAGCTATGTAGATAAATAAGCGATGAAAGCAACCGTCGCGGATCATCCATACAAGTTACATAACTAGATTTACTCAATTATTTTATTTCTGCCTTGAGTCACATGACTAGATGTCCTCATCAAATCATATCATCATTTTGACACGTTCCACTAACAATCTCAGTTTTCAAAATCACTGATCATATTATTAATATAATATATTATCATCCCTCCCTCCCATTTCTAAGAGCCGTCTGGGTTAAATTTAATTTTAAATATAACATCTTAATTTATTTTATCTTTCATGTATTTATTATAATTAATTAATCTATCTAATTTTTGATAATCTATCCAAATTAACTAGGTGACTTTTATATTAAGAACTAGAGAGAGTAATTTTTAAATGGATCTCTTTTGGGCAAAAAAAAAATGCATTGCAGTAAATTTTTTTTTTTAAGACCAGTGCATTATAATAAATAAGTTATAAATTAATTTATATAAACTGGATTAGGCTCACAGGTAGGCTAGGTCGTAGGTTTTGCTTGGGATCTAGCGCCGGACTTATCTCTCTCTCTATATGTGCGTGCGTGTGTGTGTTAGTACGAGTGTACGACACGCCATTGCATTCACATCATGGGTCAACACAAACGCTGAGAGCCATTGCCTGCAAAGTCCCTGCACGTAGCCAAACGAAAAACGAATTACGTGTAAGAGTCAAGGCCCCGTTAGGTACGCAAACTGATACAATGGTTTTTGAATTTCTAAACAATTAAATTTCATCAAATAGCTTGAATTCAATGTCCACACTAAGACCTTGCATGTGTGATACGCTATTTAATTGGGACTTTAATTTCACAAAGTACAAGCTTTAGCGATGTCGTCAGACTTTTCAATCCACGTGTTTTGAGACATTAAGCTTATGACTTATTTTCTCATGTAAATATATATATGTTCTCTAAATATACAAAATACATTCACATACGCAATGAGTATAAAGGATAAGGATTGTGAGTTAATCGATTCTCCCAATTCAATGTGCTACCACACCACCTTTGCATGCATTAATTCCCTTTGTATGTATATTTGTATGGCTTTTTATCGTCATCCATATCAATTCAAACTTTTAAAGCACACTTTTTAGGTTTATAAGCGAAAAAGAAAACAAAAAAAAATGTTTGCATTTTTTTGGGCTAAGAATTCTTTTTTGTTAGGAACATATTGGGCCTAGCCAGAACATCCATATTGGCCCGCTACCTGTTTGCAAAACGTGGGCTTGTATTCAAAGAAAACCACAGCCCTTAGTCTAGTCTTGGTTAATCCATAGAAAACCAAAATTCAAATTCTCGTTGAGAGATATATTCATATTTAATATCTGATAGTCTATACTTCGGAAAAACAAAGGAATGGCTTTTTGAGATGACTTTTATTTTAAAAAAATAATATTCATTTGTTTAGCAACGGGAACATATGACCTCGTTAATATGACACCCCATGTTATAACTCTTGTAATTAATTACAAAGCCCATCATATGTATGAGAAGAAACCAAAAAAGGGACACAATAATATCAATGTTCATAATAAACTGATTGCACAAGTTCTCATTCTTCAAGTGCTTGGAAAATTTGTAGAATTTATTTAGATACTAAAAGAAGTATATACTTTTGTGCGACTGCAATTTTTAGGAGTACTAAATTTAAGAAAAATCGCATCAAACTGTAAGTACCATGTCACATTACAGGCTACAGACAATTATATATATAGTTCTTTTTATTAAATTTACAACAATTATTATTAATGACAATATAATATTATTCCATGACAAAAGATAATAAAAAACGTAAACACCAAATATAAAATATCACACTATGAAAAGCCCTTCGATCTGAATTATTCTTCCGCTACAAGGTCTTTTTCAGATAAATCTCAGCCTTCAAAGCACAAACCCTGGCTTCCTTATAAACCTTCCCAAGCCTGCAATAATATTTTTTGGTTGGAGCACAATGACGATCCTCTGAACATATGCATAAGCCTTCGAGAGCACACCCATCTCTCATCATCGTCGCATCTTTTCTTAACCCTAAAATCTGATCTGTCCACTCATTCGAGAAAAGTCCTTGTGGATCATACTTTCTTTTCACAATTACAAATTTACTTGCATTTGGATACTTCTTGATCACTCCATTGAATGCTAAATTCCTGTTCTTTCCCCAGTGGGGCAACCCTCCATATTTAAACAACCCTATCTGCTCAATCTCCTCAAGAATGTCCTCAAACAGTCTAGGAGCCAGGGGGTCCTTGCTTCTGTAATATAAAAAATCAAAATCCACAGAATCTTTTGTTCTTCCCAAGTAAGCACTTGAAGCTTTGATATAGCGCAGGTGAAAGCCATCATAGAGATCTAATCCACACAGTGCTCGTGGCTCTAATTCAACTAGCTTCTTCACATCTTTGATGAAACTTGAAACATTAGACAAGGAGATGGTGAAGGCCGTTTCGTAAAAGAACGCAAGTTGGAATCTAGAATCCCAGGGGCATACGGTCAGCAACGCGTCTTCTTTACTATCTAGGCATGACCCAGATGATTGCAAGCGATTGTTTTGTCCAATCACTGGGTATCCAGTAAAGTTTGCGCCTATTTATGCATAAAGAAACTAATAAGTTCTGATATTAATGATGGTTAAATCAAGTATGGACGAAGGAAAAAAAATGCTCACAGCGTGTTTGTCAAAATGCGTAAGTGGAAAATTATAAAAAAGGAGCGAGTACGTACCGTTGTTAGTGAAGCCATAAGCAGATGCCTCAGCCGTCCTGATATCCAACTGTGCATCAAGGCATTTTCCTTTAGCGTCCCTTGTTGCTTCTTGAAGTTCCTCTGTTACAGAAAATTCCAACTTCTCCTTAGTTTAGTTTTCTGGAAAGACTTAAAAAAAATTTTATGTGTTATTAATTAAAAAGAACGAAAATTATTTATAAATAACCTGTGCCTCTGATAGTAGTTAATTGAGCAGAGGGAGCAGATCGAAGTGCGAGTAAATCAGAGAGACCATCTCCAGAGCGATTAATAGGCACTCGATCATCAATTCTGAACGCAGCCTTCTTTGTGAAGGATACCACGACAAATCACCAAACTCGTGCTCTTTCCCAAATCTAATCAATTCATCTCCCAAGTCTGCATCACTCTTCGTCACGTACGTAATTGCTCGCTTAAACATGGGCTCTAATTCGAAGGTGACCTGCAAATTAAAACCACCACCTCTTATATATAACTATATTTTTCTTAATTAAATTTAGTAAAATTGGAATAAAAAACTTATGCAACCGTTGGACAGAAAGAAATCTTCATATAAACATGAACAAATATTGTGCCAGTTAATTTTAAGGTAAAAAAAATTAAATTTATATCACTTGATAACTCAAGTAGTTAAGCACAATGGATGGAGCACAACTCAAGTAACTAATGTAAGAGAGATTGTTCATAATTATGAATTAAATAAGTAAGGAATTTGACCAAACAGAAAATCACATTTGTAAATTAATGGGATGGGAGACACACCTGAGAAACAACTCCGAGAACCCCCAGTGAAACCTTGGCTGCATTTAGTTCTTCATCGGACTCAGTCAGGCTCCTCACCTTCGCATACCCTTCTTCCGCCGTGGCCGGCGTCACAATCCTCATCGACACCACATACTCATGAACCGCACCGCCCTTTCCCCACAAAGAGCTGCCGTGAGCCCCCGTGGCCAACAGTCCCGCCACCGTCAGACCCCACCAATACGGCGTCTGTAACAATGCCAACCCATTCCTCGCCGCCTCATTGATCAGGTCCCTCACAAGGACTCCACTCTCTACCGTCATTCTTCTGTTTTCCACATCAACGTTCACGACACGGTTGAGCTTATTGGTGCTTATTATGATCCCGTCTTGGCCTCCAGGGCACGCAAGCTTGGGGATGCTGTGGGAATGCCTGGTGGCTGCTTTCATTTTTGTGTTGGATTTTGAAGCCGAAGCCACCACGGAAATAAGCTCTTTCTCGGTGGTAGGGTATAGTACTTTGGATGCTCGGCAAGGGATCCGGTCGTTGAAGGCGCCATAAGCGTTATTGATGATGCAGTTTGTGTTGTTGGAAGTGCATTTGACGGGGTCACTTGGAGGAGAAGAAAGAACCCCATTCATGAAAACAAAGAAGATGGTGAGAATGGATGTTTTGAGCATTTTCATGGTTGACTGAAACTTCACTTCACTGTGTATTACCTAGTGATAATGTGTGTCTATATATAAATTTTAGGGCGGGGGGCTTTTGGGCCTGAGAGAAATTTTGGAGCGCCTTGAAATTTGACTTTCAAATGTCAGCTATAAATTGTCAAAGAATGACGATGCCATAATATTTTGCCACTCATATTGATAGGTATATGTTTATATTTTATCGTACATTTGAACAATCAAAGCCAGCCCTTTTTTTAACCAGAAAAAGCCAGCTCGTTAACGTGTGGATTAGCAAAGTTTTATGAGTTCAGTCAAAGTATACGTTGTTTTTAAAATTCACATCAAATCTTAATTTAATTCTTTAAGCTTATAAAGTGAATTTTTTCAGTTTCTTAATATCATTTATCTAACTTCATTGAAAATATTGATTGAACAAAATTTAAATAGTTATTTCTGCAGTTAAATGTTAACAAAGTATGCTTAAATTTTTAAATACGAAAATAATTATATATTAAAAAATTAAAATTTTAAGCACGTTATATCTGTATTTAATTATAGACTCACCATTTAAATTTTGTTGATCACATTTCTTTGCTAACGCAAACATTTCTCACCATTTAAATTTTGTTGATCACATTTCTTTGCTAACGCAAACATTTGTTTCATTGTTTAATATCCGCGTATTTTCCACGCGTTTAGCCAAACATTGTTTTCACCCATTGTTTTTTTTATTTAGAAGATAATGTTATGATGCTTTCGTTTATGACCAGATCACTATTTATTGTACATTTTTTAACTTTGCGATGTTTGACTTTTTTGTTTCATCCAATTTAAAATACTTTTTTTCCAAAGCATAATTATTCTTTTATCAGGGGTAATTTTGTTTGAGGCATTATTAGATAATAAATATGAGTACCTCTTCTAATAAGAATTTAAATATTAATTCGTTACGACGTGAAGGACTAATCCCCTCTCCTTATCCAACTAGTTTGTCAACGTGAAATACTTTTAAAAGTTATCTATTTGTGGTAATGTGCCATCGTCGGTTCATTATTGGGCTTGTTTCTGGACCAGGGCTAATTTATTTATTTATTTATTTTTATGTGAAAGGCCTAATTGTATTTGGATGCAAACATGACCTTAAATAGCAGGAGGTGGGCATAAATTCACAATTGAATGGGTCAAACACATAATGAAGAAAAAATTAATTCTTCTGGTTCGGTATAGTTTTAATTTATTTGTAACTTCAAAGTAAAAAAAAAAAAAGATTATTTATAGCTTAGTCCCTGAGTTTTGACCACTATAAAATTTTTAATTAGGTCTTATATTAAGAAGAGGAAGAATATACATGAGATATAACCAGATACGCAATGAGTATAAAGGATAAGAATGAGTTGATAAGATAGCTTTACCCTAATCCCGTCATCCGTATCCATTCAAACGGATTGGGCTTGCATGGTTGCAACATACTGGGCCTATGCATATGGGGTTGTATCCAAGGAAGAGCCCATACCGCATTACCGATTACGGTTTCCGAAGTAGAAACGTCCGTTAATGCAATTCATTGGAACTAAGGGAAAGAGCACCGAGCTATAGGTACCATATCCCCTTACAGATTACAGACAATCATCTATATATATATATATATATATATTCTTCTCAGGACCCACGCACGACTGGGTTCGGCATAATCTGCGAGCCAGCTACAGAGGAGAGAAGGGGTAATGGAAGAGCCTTTTCATTGTTATCTGCTGGTTGATTTGGAGGAACCGTAACAACCTCGCTCATGAAAATGGCAATGGGGATACAGACAAAATTTATGACCATGCTACAGCAATTTTGAGATGCATGTATAACGCAGCTGGGAAGCTCAAAGGTGTCAATCTCAGTGGAAAAGAGACCGTGCGATGTTCAAATCCCAGTTCGGATGAAGTGGGGAGGACATACGTCCAGGTCGATGGTGCCTTCTCCTATACTTCCTCGACAGCAGCTTGCGGTGGGGTTATCATCGACCACAACCAGTGCATTAAAGAGGGCTTCAAGACCCGGCTAATCTCCGGTGATGTCCTAACTGCTGAACTTTGGGGATGTCTTTTTGGCCTAAAGAGAGAGTGGGATAGTGGCTTTAGAAACGTGATCCTTAGATCGGACTCCTCCGATGCCATTCGGTTACTTAAGGACCCTACGCCAGAGCTGAATGAAGACTGGGCTTTGATTGAAGAAATTAAGAATATGCTCAAGTGGAACTGGAGAGTGGAATGTCAACTCTTTGACAGAGACGACAACTGGATGGCAGACATGCTGGCCAAGCAGGCTCTAAACGACAACCCGGGGTTTATCATCCTGGGCCCTGATAGCGTCCAAATCATCTTGGACTCTAATGGCATAGGATAGTTTGCTTAACTTGTTTTGGTTTTGTTAGTTTTGCATTTCATTTCCTTTGTATTAAAAAAAAATCTATATATACATATCGTTATTTTATTAAACTAACATCAATTATGAGAAATAACACTCCATGACAAAAAAAAAAAAGACACATCAAAAATATAAAAGATCACATTATATAAAAGCACTTCGATTTGAACTATTTTTCCACTTGAAGACAAAGTCTCAGCCTTCGAAAGTACAAACTCTAGCTTTCTTGTAAATCCTCCCTGGCCTACAATAATATTTCTTGACTGGAGCACAATGACGATCTTCGGAGCATATGCATAAACCTTCAAGAGCACACCCATCCCTTAATATTACATCTTTACTTAATCCTAGAACGTGATCGGTCCACTCGTTAGAGAAAATGCCCTGGGGATCATACTTTTTTTTCACACTTAAAAATTTATTTGCATTTGGATACTTGTTGATCACTTCCTTGAATGCGAAATTCCTATTCTTTCCCCAGTGAGGTAACCCTCCATATTTGAGCAATCCAATCTGCTCAATCTCCTCAAAAATGTCCTCAAAAAGCCTAGGAGTCAGTGGGTCCTTGCTTCTGTAATATACAAAATCAAAATCCACAGAATCCTCTGTTTTTCCCAAGTAAGCACTTGAAGATTTGATATAGCGCAGGAGGATGCCGCCATTTAGCTCTATTCCACACAGTGCTTGCGGCTCTAATTCAACAAGCTTCTCCACATCTCTGATGAAGCTTGAAAGATTAGATAAGGAGATGCTGAAGGCTGTTTCGTAGAAGAACAAAAGCTGGAGTCTAGAATCCCAGGAGCAAATGGTGAGCAATGCGTCTTCTTTGCCATCTAGGCATGACCCAGATGATTGTATGCGATTGTTTTGTCCAATCACCGGGTATCCAGTAAAGATTGTACCTATTTATGAATAAAGAAACTAATAAGTTGCGATATTATTGCTGGTTGAAAATCATCTATGGACGAAGAAAAAAGTGTTCATAGTGTGTTCGTTAAAATGCGCAAGTGGAAAAATGAGTAAGAAGAACGAGAACCGTTGTTAGTCAAGCCAAAAGCAGATGTCTGCGCTGTCCTAGTGGCCGACTGTGCATCAAGGCATTTTCCATTAGCGTCCCTCGTTGCTTCTTGAAGCTCTTCTGTTACAGAAATTCCAACTTCAACTTAGTTTAGTTTCTGGAAAGACTAAAACATTTGCGTGTTTCATATCAACTGCTTCTAATTTGTGGGCAGTTGTGCTCTGTGCCTGACGTCGCTTGTAATTGTGAATGAAAAACCAGCTTCTTCCCTCACTTGAACTCAAGTATATATGTAGTTAAGAGAATAAAAAAGAAAGATATGTAGTGAACCTGTGGCTCTGGCAGAAGCTAATTGAATAGTCGGAGTGTGACGAAATCCAAGGGTATCATAGAGACCATGTCCAGGCTGATTAATGGGCACTCGATCATCAACTCTGTACAGTGCCTTCTTTTGTGTGGGTAACCATGTCACATCACCAAACTCGTGCTCTTTCCCAAATCTAATCACTTCCTCTCCCAAATCTGAATCATTCTTCATCACGTACGCAAGCGATCGCTTAAACAAGGGTTCTAACTGTAACGTTACCTGCAGATTAAAAGCGCCAAATGCATTAACCCCGGCGCAGTAATCTAGCCTAATCAAATTTTAGTTTAACTTAATTGGTATGATTTTACTGTTTCATAATATTATTGCGATGACATGAAGACGAATAAAGAGATACCTGAGAAACAACCCCAAGAACCCCAAGCGACACCTTGGCTGCATCAAGTTCTTCATCTGACTCATTCAGGCTCCTCGCCTTCGCATACCCTTCTTCCGCCGTCGCCGGCGTCACAATCCTCATGGACACCACATACTCATGAACCGCACTTCCCTTTCCCCACAGCGAGCTGCCGTGAGCCCCCGTCGCCAACAGTCCCGCCACCGTCAGTCCCCACCAGTACGGCGTATACGGCAACGCCAACCCATTCTTGGCCGCCTCATTGATCAGGTCTCTCAGAAGCACCCCACTCTCTACCGTCATCCTTCTGTTAACTACATCAACATTCACTACATGGTTGAGCTTGTTGGTGCTTATTATGATACCCTCATGGCCTCCGGGGCAAGCAAGCTTGGGCATGCTGTGGGAATATCTCGTCGCTGCTTTCACTTTTGTGTTGGATTTTGATGCTGAAGCCACCATGGAAATAAGCTCCTGCTCGGTGTTTGGGTACATTACTTGGGATGCTCTGCAAGTGCTCCGGTCGTTGAAGGCGCCATAAGAGTTAGTGATGACGCAGTTTGTGTTGTTGGCAGTGCACTTGACGGGGTCATCAGGGGGAGATGATACAACCCCATTCACGAAAACTAAGAGGAAGATGATGAGAATGGATGTTTTGAGCACTTTCATGGTTGATTGAAACTTCTCTGCAAGCTTGTTCTCTGCAGAAGTATTAGTGAATCATCCCAGTGATAATGTGCATATAAATGTGCAGATTCTAGAGCTAGGAGCTTTTGGACCAGAGAGAAAGTATAGGGAGCGTCGACATTTGACTTCAAACATCAACATGTCTTGGTCACAGTGCGACCTCGTCACATCTTAAATCATAAGTTATCAAAGAATGACAATGCCATAATATTTTACTACTCGCAGTGTTAGGTATATGTGCGTTCTATGTCAAGAATCAAAGCCAGCCCGTTCACACGTGGATTAGCAGAGTTTTACAATAAGCCCATATAATAAAGGAAGTGCAAGGCTGCCTGAATTGAAGAGGATAATTAAAGCGTACTTGAAATAAAAATCCGTCTCAACCACCGAAAGATCGATCAACAGAGTTACAGTGAAGTGAATTTTTTTTTTTTTTATGGCAAAACTCGAAGGAAACTTGCAGTTATTGTGTTCCTAGAGAATGCAATTGCATGATCGGTGATGGTCTCACTTCTACTTCTCTGCTAGACATGACTTCTAGCACCTCTACACACAAAGAAGTTATGAGATTACAATCTCCAGCGAGTTAATTTCTTGTTCCAGGCTTTGCCTTTCTTATTTACCGAGAAAAAAATAAAGACTTGGAATCAACTTATGATAGTAAAAACTCCCCGCGATCTCTTTTCCATTAAGCAAAATATTTACTTGCTTGTTTTAAATCCTGGTATTTTCCTATGGCGTTTAGCCAAACATTGCTTTCATAACATCTTTTTATTTATAAAAATATTGTTCTGATGCTTTCATTCTAATTTAGACCCTTCATTATATATATTCCTTACGGATTACAGCATTTGACTTGGATTAGTATGCAATCTCTGGATGACTTGGACTTTCAGTCATATTTGGGTTCTGTACTTCTTTCGCTGTTATTTCGTTCTGGTTATACATACAACTCATCAGAAATTTTTGTATAATGGATTTTAGATATCCGTGGTACGTCCTCTCCCTGTTGGGTCATTATCACTCTCTCACGTTAATTCTTTATTGTTTTATTTTTTTTTTATAAAACCCTTAAACCACTTTTTTAAGATTAAAAAATAATTAGATTAGTTATATGTTAAAAATTTTTACAATTTTCATAAAATTATTGTTAATCCAATTAAAGGTTTAAGATCAGAATGAAAGAGCAGGGTATTTTTAAAAATTAGTTATAAATGTTTTATTATACTACCTCTAATCCTTAATACAAGACCTTGTTTGATTTTTTATTTTGGTCCCAAATATAAGATTTCAATCCATTTTCTCTCTTACATTTATTCATTTTTTTCTAAAGTAGTTTTTCTAATAATAGTAGTTCTAGCTAATACACTTGATCAGCAAGAATATTTCAGGAAATACCATACCTATTTATAACAAATAACTAACTTAATTTATTTTTTTAACCTAGTTAAATTAGTCAACTATCTTTTATATTTAGGATCGGAAGTAATATTTGATTTAAAAAAAGTCTTGTATTAAGAACCATTTGAAGCAAAAAGAGTATTTTTAAATTATTATAAGGTGTTGCTTGTGAGATGATATATAGAGAAAAACACAGTGTAGGAGGGGGGAAAAAAAGCAAGAACGAAAAAAATTTTAACAGTTGTCAACGTTCTACTCCTGTGTATTACTACATTCAGCTGCCTCCAGCTACAACATTAACAATGTTCAACTTCATCATTTGAATATATTTTAAACTTCGCAATGTTCGACTTTTGTGTTTCATCAAATGTAAAATATATTTAAAAGTCACCTATATCTATATATTTCCTCCACACAATAGTTAATTACTATCTCCGTTGTCAATATAAAATCTAATTGACTAATTTGAGTAAATTAAAAAAACTAGTTAAATTAGTTATTTATAATAAATAGATTTTATTTTTTCTAAAATATCTTTACTAATCAAGTACATTGGCTAGAACTATTATTATTACGAGGATTATACAACTTCAAAAAATAGATAAATATGAGAGATAAAATAAATTGAAGTTTTATATTTGAAACTAAAATAAAAATCAGACTTGCTCTTATATTAAAACCGTAAGTAATATATGACTAGGTCAAATCAACAAGTTACCGTATACAGAGTCAAGCCTATTAACACAGGACATAATCCTTACAAGAATGTGACATCATCCAGGTTTGTTTTTTTCACAAAAAGAAATTGCCACTTACATTAGCATAATCATCCGTTTTGTTTTTTCACAAAAAGAAAATTGCCACTTACATTAGCATAATCATCCGTTTTGTTTTATTATTGGGCTTGTTTCTGGACCCAGGCCCATTTGTTTGGGTGCAAACAACAACCTTAAATGGGAGTAACAAAAAAGAACAACATGTATAATGATTAATGAAAAAAGTCCGAGGACGTACGCAATTGACCAACAACTTTGCTACCATTAGGATATAAATTCATAACTTTGTTCATCATGTTTTAAATTTTTTTATTTAACCATAAAATATCAAATATTAAGCAAAAAAAAAAAGAGTATTATTATTCTACTACAAAGATGATGAAAAAAAAATCTCAAAGATAAAATATCACACATTCACACCACCAAAAGCACTTTGATTTAAACCATTCTTCCACTAAAAGCTTTTTCTTTATATCAATTTCAACCTTCAAAAACACAGACTCTAGCTTTTTCATAAACTTTCCCCGGCCTGCAATAATATTTTTTGTTTGGAACACAATGACGATCTTCTGAGCATATACACAAACCTTCGAGAGCACATCCATCCCTTAATATCATTCTCTCTTTTCTTGAATGCAGAATTCCTGTTCTTTCCCCAGTGAGGTAAGCCTCCATATTTGAACAACCCGATCTGCTCAATCTCCTCAATAGTGTCCTCAAAAAGCCTAGGAGTCAGTGGGTCCTTACTTCTGTAGTATACAAGATCAAAATCTACAGAATCTTTTGTTTTTCCCAGGTAAGCACTTGAAGCCTTGACATAGCGCAGGAGGAAGCCACCATAGAACTCTAATCCACACAGTGCTTGTGGTTCTAATTCAACTAGTTTCTCCACATCTTTGATGAAGCTTGAAAGAGTAGACAAGGAGACGCTGAAGGCTGTTTCGTAAAAGAACGCAACTTGGAGTCTAGAATCCCAGGAGCATATAGTGAGCAATCCGTCTTCTTTACTATCTAGGCATGACCCAGATGATTGCAAGCGATTGTTTTGTCCAATCACTGGGTATCCAGTGAAGATTGTTCCTATTTGTGGGGAAAGAAACTAATAAGTTGTGATTTTAATGCTGGTCAAATCAACTATAGACGAAGAAAAAAGTGTTCGTAGCGTGTTTGTGAAAATGGGTGAGTGGAAAATGAGAAAGAAGAACGAGTACCGTTGTTCGTCAAGCCATAACCAGATGCCTCAGCCGTCCTAGTCGCCAACTGTGCATTAAGGCATTTTCCATTAGCGTCCCGTGTTGCTTCTTGAAGTTCCTCTGTTACAGAAAATTCAACTTCTCCTTAGTTTAGTTTCTGGAAAGACTTGAACATTTCATAATATAAATTGAATGATTTGCTATGAAAATAGTAGTGTACTGTAAATAAAAGAATAAATAATTTTAAAATATAAATTCTGTTACTACAATTAAATTTAAACGACACAAATTTAATTTAACATAGGACATAAATTCTGCCTAGTTAGAAGTAATGCGCTATAGAGCCAGTAACTTATTTCTATATAAAAATATTTTTTATTATATAAAAGCTTTTTTCAGAAGTATTATTTTTTCCCCTAAATATTAGTATTTGCTTTAATATTTTTCACCGAATAAACGACCACCTCTAATCAGTGAATTTAATTCATCAAGAATAATTTTAATTTTTCCAAAGCATTAAAAAATTAATTTCAAACTAAATTTTCAATCCTTATAAAGTTATTAATGCGTGTCTTTATCATAAGGATTGGATAGCATTAAAAATTTTAACAGAATGCGTAATTGATGAGAAGTGCAATTCATTTTTTAAATTTCTTGTAATACACAGGACTTCACTGGTTTCAACAGTTTGAATAATAAATTCACATGTTCAAAATTTGATTTGAAATATATATATACACACAATTTTCTCAAATTTTAATGCTTTTCAAAATGTGAGAAGAATTATAAAATTGGTAGGGTGCGGTCAAGCTTTGTGAGGCCGAATATGGAGAAATATGGGCTTGTACTTGCCCCTTGCTTGGATTGAGAGAAAATTAGGGAGGAGAGAAAATTAGAGAGAAAAACATAAAGAGAAACAAGTTTTCTTTTGTCTGGATAGGAGAGAAAATATGGGAGGAAAGAAAAGTAGAGGAGAAAATAAGATGAGCCTCATGCCTTATTTTCTCTCCAAATTTGCTCTCATATATGGAGAGATTTGGGAGGGAAAACAAGACTTCCATAACTGTCCCTCCTCTCTCTTCCTCTCTATATTTATTTTCTTTTATTATATTTAAAAGTTATTCACTTTTTTTTTTCATCTTAAAACAATATTTTTATTAAATAGTTTGGTTTTAAAATATAATAATCTGAAAATATATACAAACCAGATAACTTGATTTTAAATTATTTGATGATGCTAATGTTAGTATAATTTTTCTATTGTAATATTTAATTTAATTTAACTGTAAACATGATATATTTTAATAAGGACATTTTAGTCATTTAGATATATGTTAATTTTCTTTCCTCTCTATTTTCTCTCATCCATCCAAACACGAGGGATGATCACAACTTCTCTCTAGTTTTTCCTTCTTTCTATTTTCTCTCCTTTTATTTTCTTTCCCCTCAATTTTGCTTCCCATCCAAGCAGGGCATTAGGGAACGTTCAAATTAAAAAGCCCGCCTCGGGATCTCATGGCATCCTCGCTGACGGCCATTCCATTCCGAACTTTCTTCCTTAATATCGTACGGAGACTGCCAAGCTCCTTTTTTTTTTTTTACCAGCGGCTGCCAAGCTCATCAGCAATTTCGTACAACTAATCACTGCGGAGGAAGAAATATATAAAAGCCACTGAAAATCGGAGTTAATATAATTTTATTAGAATGTATAAAAATATTCATATGTAATTTTCTTCCAAAAGAAAATATTATTTAATAAGTAAATAGAGCATTCATATGTAAATCATATATTATCTAACATAAGATGGTTACCAAAACAAATTTAACCAATTGTTAGTTTTTTCTTGTTTAAGGTCAAAACCACAATCATTTATAGTTTATTAAAAAAGATAGCCTCTTATTCATGGGTTCAATGAACAAAGGGATTGGACATACCTGTTAAGGAAGCAAATTTGATCTTAAAGCATGTCATGACGCTTGAGGGAGGCATCTTCAAAGTCAAAACTCAATTATGGGGCCAAGTAGAATTAGCGTCAAGGATTAGTATATTGTCGTACATTTGGAATATGAGTGAGTTCAACCCTTTTGTTAAAAATTTGTCAAAAAAAAAAAACTAATTCATATCCATTCAAGACTCTTAATAAATCAATCAATGACTGATTTATTAAGTTACTCGTTTGACCGAAAAACTCAAGTTTGGTTTTAATATCATAGTAGGAATCCGTTTAGCACAAGAAGCATTAAAAAAAAAAAACAACAACAACAACAATAATTGTTATTATTTTCAACCATGAAAAGACGTACACACTAGAAGGAAATACAAGGTACCATTAAATAAAAAAGCTGGAAAGATAAAAGACATTTTTAACTATAGTCAACTTTATATTATCTCTTATTTTTAATATAAGAATTTGTCAGAGAATTGGATCTGATATTAAATATAAAACATTAAATTATTTTGTTTCCTAAATTTATAATTTTTTTCTAAAATATCTTTATTGATTATAAATTACTTTGGAAAAAATAGTTCCAAAGCACATGTTAATTTAGGGAAGTCAACACATGTTTATTATAATTAATCAATTTAAGTAATTTTTTAATTTTCTTAACTTAGTTATTTTAGTTATCTAAAATTTATATTAAGGATAGGAGATAATATTATATTAAGCTACTAGCGACAATTATTGTGGTCAAACTTGCGAGTCCACCATCCAAGTTTAATGATTTTATGTTTTTAACTTATAAAATTGTGTCAACGTGCTCTTAAACTCATGTTAGTTATAAATTCAGTTAAACTTGCAAGTTTACTCATCTAGTTTAGTGTTTTTATGTTTTTAGTTTAAAAAATTGTGTCATCTTGTTTTTAAACTCATGCCAAATTTTTGGGTTTAATTATATTTAGTAACTTTATATATTAATTTCATAAAGATTTCTTTGTTAGATATAGTAAATTATGAATGTTGATAGGTTTAATTTTAATGATTTGGATTTAAAATATATTTAAATGGAACTATTGTCATTTTTATATTTTAATTATTTAATTATATATTTTTAATATCAATTATCAATACACAAATTCTTATGAGTTTACAATATGATTTTACATCTACATTATGATTTTGACAACCTTGGCGACAACATTAATTTTCAACTTAATCAATGAAAAAAATAACAGAAAAGGAATTTAAAAATTATTAAATTTCAAATCACGTATGTTTCCTTATGTTTTAACATGTTTTGATCCAAATAGTATCATATTATGCAATTTTCAGGTTGTTTTTATATCATTCTCCCTTAATAGTAATCTTATTTTTCTAGTTAAATTTATATCTCATCAAATATGAAATACTGCTTCCGATCCTTAATATAAGAATTTGTTTGACTTTTATTTTGATCATAAATATAAAATCCCAATCCACTTTACCTCTCATATTTATTGATTTTTTTAAATTAATATTTTTAATAATGATAGTTCTAGTCAATAAACTTGATTAACAAAAATATTTTAGGAAAGACAATACCTATTCATTATAAATAATTAACTTAATTTTTTTTTCAATTTACGTAAATTAATTAACTGATTCTTATATTTAAAATCAGTAGTAGTATTTTGAAAAGACACCTCTGTGGATAAATGAGCGCTGAAAATACATTCACATACGCAATGAGTATAAAGGATAAGGATGATGAGTTCATTGATTCTCCCAATTCAATGTGCTACCACACCACCTTTGCATGCATTAATTCCCTTTGTATGTATACTTGTATAGCTTTTTGTCCTCATCCATATCAATTCAAACTTTTAAAGCACACTTTTTAGGTTTATAAGCGAAAATGAGAACAAAAAACGATGCCTGCATTATTTTTTGGGCTAATAATTCTTTTGTGTTAGGAATATATTGGGCTTAGCCAGAACACGGTTATTGGCCCGCTGCCTGTTTGCAAAACGTGGGCTTGTATTCAAAGAAAACCATAGCCCTTAGTCTAGTCTTGGTTAATCCGTGGAAACCCAAAATTCAAATTCTCATTGGTAGATATTCATATTTAATATCTGATGGTCTGTACTTCGAAAAAAAATAAAGGAATGGCTTGTTGAGATGACTTTTATTTTAAAAAATTAATATTCATTTGTTTCGTGACAGGAACATATGACCTCGTTAATACAACACCCCACGTTATAACTCTTATAATTAATTACAAAGGGCATCATATGTAGGAGAAGAAACCATGAAGGGGACACAGTAATATCAATGTTCATAATAAACTGATTGCACAAGTTCTCACTCTTCAAGTGCTTGGAAAATTTGTAGAGTTTATTTAAATACTAAAAGAAGTATATACTCTCGTGCTACTGCAATTTGTAGGAGTACTAAATTTAAAAAAATCCATATCAAACTATAAGTACCATGTCACATTACAGGTTACAGACAATTATATATATAGTTCTTTTTTTAAATTTACAACAATTATTCTTAATGACAATATAATATTATTCCATGACAGAAGATAATAAAAAACACACCAAATATAAAATATCACACTATGAAAAGCTGAATTATTCTTCTGCTACAAGGTTTTTGTTCAGATAAATCTCAGCCTTCGAAAGCACAAACCCTAGCTTTCTTATAAACCTTCCCAGGCCTGCAAAAATATTTTTTGGTTGGAGCACAATGACGATCCTCTGAGCATATGCATAAGCCTTCGAGAGCACACCCATCTCTCATTATCGTTGTACCTTTTTTTAACCCTAGAATCTGATCTGTCCACTCGTTCGAGAAAAGTCCTTGTGGATCATACTTTCTTTTCACACTTACAAATTTGCTTGCATTTGGATACTTCTTGATCACTCCATTGAATGCTAAATTCCTGTTCTTTCCCCAATGGGGCAACCCTCCATATTTAAACAACCCTATCTGCTCAATCTCCTCAAGAATGTCCTCAAAGAGTCTAGGAGCCAGTGGGTCCTTGCTTCTGTAATATAAAATATCAAAATCCACAGAATCTTTTGTTCTTCCCAAGTAAGCACTTGAAGCTTTGATATAGCGCAGGTGAAAGCCTTCATAGAGATCTACTCCACACAGTGCTCGTGGCTCTAATTTAACTAGCTTCTGCACATCTTTGATGAAACTTGAAACATTAGACAAGGAGATGGTGAAGGTCGTGTCATGATAGAACGCAAGTTGGAATCTAGAATCCCAGGGGCATACGGTCAGCAACGCGTCTTCTTTACTATCTAGGCATGGCCCAGATGATTGCAAGCGATTGTTTTGTCCAATCACTGGGTATCCAGTAAAGTTTGCGCCTATTTATGCATAAAGAAACTAATAAGTTCTGATATTAATGATGGTTCAATCAAGTATGGACGAGGAAAAAAAATGCTCACAGCGTGTTTGTCAAAATGCGTAAGTGGAAAATTATAAAAAAGGAACGAGTACGTACCGTTGTTAGTGAAGCCATAAGCAGATGTCTCAGCTGTCCTGATATCCATCTGTGCATCAAGGCATTTTCCTTTAGCGTCCCTTGTTGCTTCTCGAAGTTCCTCTGTTACAGAAAATTCCAACTTCTCCTTAGTTTTGTTTTCTGGAAAGACTTAAAAAGCATTTTATGTGTTATTAATTAAAAAGAATGAAAATTATTTATAAATAACCTGTGCCTCTGATAGTAGTTAACTGAGCAGAGGGAGCAGATCGATATGCGAGTATATTAGAGAGACCATCTCCAGACCGATTAAAAGGCACTCGATCATCAATTCTGAACGCAGCCTTCTTTTGTGAAGGATACCACGACAAATCAGCAAACTCGTGCTCTTTCCCAAATCTAATCAATTCATCTCCCAAGTCTGCATCACTCTTCGTGACGTATGTAATTGCTCGTTTAAACATGGGCTCTACTTCGAAGGTGACCTGCAAATTAAAACCACCACCACTTATATACTCTTCCGGTTCTTAATATAGAATCTAATTGTTAAATTAATTTTAATCCTAAGTATAAGACCTATTTATCATATATATAAATTTTTTTTTCTAAATTACCCCTATGGACAAAGACGGAAGAAGGATATTAAAAAAGATGATTATGGTGTTTTAGAAAAAACATGTCATATTTCTTATAATTAACTAATTTACCTAACTTTCTTAATCTAATCAAATTAGTTAAATAGGTCTTATATTAAGGATCGGGGAAGTATAACTATATTTTTCCTAATTAAATTTAGTAAAATTAGAATAAAAAACTCGTGCATGCGTTGGACAGAAAGAAATCTTTATATAAACATAAACAAATATTGTGCCAATTAACTTTGAGGTAAACAAATGAAATTTATATCACTTGATAACTCAAGTAATTAAACACAATAGATGGGACACAAGTCAAGTAACTAATGTAAGAGAGATTGTTCGTAATTATGAATTAAATAAGTAAGGAATTTGACCAAATAGAAAATCACATTTGTAAATTAATGGGATGGGATTGGAGACACACCTGAGAAACAACCCCGAGAACCCCAAGTGAAACCTTGGCTGCATCTAGTTCTTCATCTGACTCACTCAGGCTCCTCACCTTCGCATACCCTTCTTCCGCCGTGGCCGGCGTCACAATCCTCATCGACACCACATACTCATGAACCGCACCGCCCTTTCCCCACAAAGAGCTGCCGTGAGCCCCCGTCGCCAACAGTCCCGCCACCGTCAGTCCCCACCAATTCGGCGTCTGTAACAATGCCAACCCATTCCTCGCCGCCTCATTGATCAGGTCCCCCACAAGGACTCCACTCTCTACCGTCATTCTTCTGTTTTCCACATCAACGTTCACGACACGGTTGAGCTTATTGGTGCTTATTATGATCCCGTCTTGGCCTCCAGGGCACGCAAGCTTGGGGAAGCTGTGGGAATACCTGGTGGCTGCTTTCATTTTTGTGTTGGATTTTGAAGCCGAAGCCACCACGGAAATAAGCTCTTTCTCGGTGGTAGGGTAGAGTACTTTGGATGCTCGGCAAGGGATCCGGTCGTTGAAGGCGCCATAAGCGTTATCGATGATGCAGTTTGTGTTGTTGGAAGTGCATCTGACGGGGTCACTTGGGGGAGAAGAAAGAACCCCATTCACGAAAACAAAGAAGATGGTGAGAATGGATGTTTTGAGCATTTTCATGGTTGACTGAAACTTCACTTCACTGTGTGTTACCTAGTGATAATGTGTGTGGTTATATAAATTTTAGGGCGGGGGGCTTTTGGGCCTGAGAGAAATTTTAGAGCGCCTTGAAATTTGACTTTCAAATATTCTGCCACCCATATTGATAGGTACATGTGTATATTTTATCGTACGTTTTAACAATCAAAGCCAGCCCTTTTTTTGACCAGAGAAAGCCGCCCCTTAACACGTGGATTAGCGAAGTTTTATAAGAATTGGATCAAAGTATACGTTGTTTTTAAAATTTACATCAAATTTTAATTTAATTCTTTAAGTTTATAAAAGTGGATTTTTTCGGTTCCTTAATATCATTTGTCGCACTTCATTGAAAATACTGATTGAACAAAATTTAAATAGTTATTTCTGCAGTTAAATGCTAACAAAGTATGCCTAAAATTTTAAATATGAAATAATTTTATATTAAAAAATAAATTTTAAGCATGTTATATCTGTATTTAATTATAGACTCAACATTTATATTTTGTTGATCACATTTCTTTGCTAACGCAAACATTTCTCACCATTTAAATTTTGTTGATCGCGTTTCTTTGCTAACGCAAACACCTGTTTCATTGTTTAATATCCTCCTATCTTCCACGCGTTTAGCCAATGATTGTTTTCACCCACTTTTTTTTTTTTTAATTTTGAAGATAATGTTATGATGTTTACGTTTTTGCCCAGATCATTTTTTATCGTACATTTTTTAAGTTTGCGAGGTTTGATTTTTTTGTTTCATCCAATTTAAAATACTTTTCCCCCCTAAAGTGTAAGTATTCTTTTATTGGAGGTAATTCTATTCGAGACATTGTCGTGCACTAACTATGAGTACCTCTCTCAATGAAAATTCGAATATTAATTCGTCACGTTATAAGGAACTAACTCCTTGCACTAGACCCAACCCGTTGGTCAATGTAAAATACTTTTACAAGCATGCCTAAAATTTTAAATATGAAATAATTTTATATTAAAAAATAAAATTTTAAGCATGTTATATCTGTATTTAATTATAGACTCAACATTTATATTTTGTTGATCACATTTCTTTGCTAACGCAAACATTTCTCACCATTTAAATTTTGTTGATCGCGTTTCTTTGCTAACGCAAACACCTGTTTCATTGTTTAATATCCTCCTATCTTCCACGCGTTTAGCCAATGATTGTTTTCACCCACTTTTTTTTTTTTTTTAATTTAGAAGATAATGTTATGATGTTTACGTTTTTGCCAGATCATTTTTTATCGTACATTTTTTAAGTTTGCAAGGTTTGACTTTTTTGTTTCATCCAATTTAAAATACCTTTTTCCCCTAAAGTGTAAGTATCCTTTTATTGGAGACAATTCTATTCGAGACATTGTCTTGCACTAACTGTGAGTACCTCTCTCAATAAAAATTCGAATCTTAATTCGTCACATTATAACGAACTAACTCCTTCCACTAGATCAAACCCGTTGGTCAATGTAAAATATTTTTAAAAGCCATCTGTCATCGTCCATTTCATTATTGGGCTTGTTTCTGGACCCAGGCCTAATTTACTTCTTTATGTGAAAGGCCTAATTGTATTTGGATGTAAACATGACCTTAAATAGGAGGAACCGGGCATCAATTCACAATAGACTGGGTCAAATGCATAACGAAGCAAAATCAGTGTTTTGGTCCCTATAGTTTAATTCATTTGTAACTTCAAGGTAAAAGAAAAAATCACGTGTAACTTAGTCCCTGAGTTTTGACCACTCCTACATTAGGGACAGGAGGAGTAAACGCAACATATATTCGGATATGCAATGAGTATAAAGCATAAGAATGAGTTGATAAGACTGCTTTACCCTCATCCGTGTCAATTCAAACCGATTGGGCTTGCATGGTTACAGATTACAGTTTTAGAAACCTCCATTAATGCAATTCGCAGGAACTAAAGGAAAGAGCACCAAACTATAAGTACCATATGCCCTTACAGATTACAGATAATCATATATATATATATCGTTACTTTATTAAACTAACATCAATTATGAGAAATGACACTCCACGGCAAAAATAATAAAAGATACATCAAAAATATAAAATATCACATTATAAAAAACATTTCGATTTAAACTATTCTTCCACTACAAACCTTGTCTTCAGATAAGTTCCAGCCTTCGAAAGTACAAACTCTAGCTTTCTTGTAAACCCTCCCTGGCCTACAATAACATTTCTTGGCTGGAGCACAATGACGATCTTCCGAGCATATGTATAAACCTTCAAGAGCACACCCATCTCTCAATATTGCATCTTTACTAAAAAAATCCTAGAAGTTGATCGATCCACTCATTAGAGAAAATCCCTTGAGGGTTATACTTTTTTTTTCACACTTAAAAATTTATGTGTATTTGGATACTTCTTGATCGCTTCCTTGAATGCGAAATTCCTATTCTTTCCCCAGTGAGGTAACCCTCCATATTTGAGCAATCCAATCTGCTCAATCTCCTCAAATATGTCCTCAAAAAGCCTAGGAGTCAGTGGGTCCTTGCTTCTGTAATATACAAAATCAAAATCCCCAGAATCCTCTGTTTTTCCCAAGCAAGCACTTGAAGCTTTGATATAGCGCAAGAGGATGCCACCGTTTAGCTCTATTCCACGCACTGCTTGCGGTTCTAATTCAACAAGCTTCTCCACATCTTTGATGAAGCTTGAAAGATTAGATAAGGAGATGCTGAAGGATCCCTATGAACGAGGAGACTGATGATGATGATGAGTCAGAAGAGGAGGGAAGCTTAAATGGTCTTATTACTCATGGTCCTGTTGCATCTGAAGACACATCTGGCAAGTCACATGATGTATCTGATAATGACGTCGACTCTGATTCACATGATGTATCTGATGGGGATAAGATGATTCTTTCAAAATCCAAAGGAATAAGATCAGAAAAGGGAGTGGAAATTTGAGGCTGACATGCTTGCAGCATTTGGAAAGGATCCTCAAAGGCTGTATGTGCTCTTTATCGTCAGCAAACTTCTGCGGAACAGAAGATCAGGGGATCACTGCACCACAATGGAAGGCGATTCAACAGATTTGATGCTGAAAGGTAGGCACAGAAGACAACTGTGATAAATTATGCCCTTGGACGTAGGTTTTATTATATGAGAACTGATTGCTAATGATTCATGCCTGCCTGTACTCTCTCTATGTGCATGTTGGAGATCAACTCTTACACAATCTGTTGAATTTTCATCTTGCCATGGATGTTGCACTTCCAATTCCCCACCCTCTTTCTCTTTTAAATGTGATAAGGAAGTTTCTTTTTTCTTTTAATAATCCATTACTTGGTCATATCAGTTCAATTATGGACCCCAGGTGTTTTATCCTTGTAATTAATAATTCTAATTTTAATTCTATAAATTTCATGAGGAATGGTTTAATATCAGCGAAGGATTATGGCACACAACCTTTTCACTGAACGAGGGCTGTATTTAATTAAAACGCATGCGATCTACTGCATCTAAATTCTTAGCAGTTTCTCATGTTTTCTCGCTGTGCTTTCACTTGCGCAGAGGCAGTACTTTGGCTGAGTTCCTCACCAATGGGGATCCCCTCCTGGATGTGAAAAAGTCTGTAAAGGAGTTGGATGAATATGATCCCAGAGGAGTTGAAACATGCAGAACAATGGCATTTCGTTACTCAAAGCAACTTTACAAAATCCACAAGAAGAAAGAAGATCCTTTCTTTAAAATTATTATAAAGTGTTGCTTGTGAGATGATATACAGAGAAAAACACAGTGGAGGAGGGAAAAAAAACAAGCAAGAAGGAAATTTGTTTTAACAGTTGTCAACGTTCTACTCCTGTATTACATTCAACTGCATCCAGCTACAACATTAACAATGTTCAACTTGATCCTTTGAATATATTTTAAACTTTGCAAGGTTCGACTTTTGTGTTTCATCAAATGTAAAATATATTTAAAAGTCACCTATATCTATATATTTCCTCCACACAATAGTTAATTATATGACTAGATCAAATCAACAAGTTACAGTATATAGGAGTTAAACCTAATAACACAGGACATAATCCTTAATGTGGCATCATCCAAATTTTGATTTTTTACAAAAAGAAAATTGCCACTTACATTAGCACTCACAATTTTCAAAATCATTCATCTGTGGATACAAGAATGTGATACTAATATTATCCATTTTGTTTTATTATTGGGCTGGTGTCTGGACCCAGGCCCATTTATTTGGGTGCAAACAGTAACCTTAATGGGAGTAATAAGAATTAAGAACAACATATACCGCATAACAAAAAGGGAAAAAAGAACAATATATACAATGTTTAATGAAAAAAGTCCGAGGACGTCACGCAATTGACCGACAACTTCGCTTCCATTAGGATATAAATTCATAACTTGTTCATCATATTTGAAATTTTTTTATTTAACCATCAAATATCAAATATTTAGCCAAAAAAAAAATATGAGTATTAAAAGGGTGAATTTACACTTTCATAAGGGAAAACCTTCACTACTTTATATATCTTGTGATTGAAGTTGTTAGGGATTAAATTTAAGAAAATAGCATTAAACTAGAAGTACATGTCACATTATAAATTACAGAAAATCATTAAAGTTCTTTTATTAAAGAAATTAATATCATTTATTTAAAATGACAATATTTCATTATTATTCTACTACAAAGATGATGAAAAAAAAAATCTCAAAGATAAAATATCACACATTCTCACTACCAAAAGCCCTTTGATTTAAATCGTTCTTCCACTAAAAACTTTTTCTTCATATCAATTTCAACCTTCAAAAGCACAGACTCTAGCTTTTTTATAAACCTTCCCAGGCCGGCAATAATACTTTTTGGTTGGAGCACAATGATGATCTTCTGAGCATATACACAAACCTTCAAGAGCACATCCATCTCTCAGTATCATTTTCCCTTTTCTTAATCCTAAAATTTGATTCGTCCACTCATTCGAGAAAATTCTTTGTGGATCATACTTTCTTTTCACACTTAAAAATTTATGTGCATTTGGATACTTGTTGATCACTTCCTTGAATGCAGAATTCCTGTTCTTTCCCCAGTGAGGTAAACCTCCATATTTGAACAACCCGATCTGCTCAATCTCCTCAATAGTGTCCTCAAAAAGCCTAGGAGTCAGTGGGTCCTTACTTCTGTAATATACAAAATTAAAATCCACAGAATCTTTTGTTTTTCCCAGGTAAGCACTTGAAGCCTTGACATAGCGCAAGAGGAAGCCACCGTAGAACTCTAATCCACACAGTGCTTGTGGTTCTAATTCAACTAGTTTCTCCACATCTTTGATGAAGCTTGAAAGATTAGACAAGGAGATGCTGAAGGCTGTTTCGTAAAAGAACGCAACTTGGAGTCTAGAATCCCAGGAGCATATAGTGAGCAATCCGTCTTCTTTACTATCTAGGCATGACCCGGATGATTGCAAGCGATTGTTTTGTCCAATCACTGGGTATCCAGTGAAGATTGTTCCTATTTGTGCGGAAAGAAACTAATAAGTTGTGATTTTAATGCTGGTCAAATCAACTATAGACGAAGAAAAAAGTGTTCGTAGCGTGCTTATCAAAATGGGTGAGTGAAAAATGAGAAAGAAGAACGATTACCGTTGTTCGTCAAGCCATAACCGGATGCCTCAGCCGTCCTAGTCGCCAACTGTGCATTAAGGCATTTTCCATTAGCGTCCCGTGTTGCTTCTTGAAGTTCCTCTGTTACAGAAAATTCAACTTCTCCTTAGTTTAGTTTCTGGAAAGACTTGAACATTTCATAATATAAATTTGGTTGAACTACAGCAAATTAATTGCAATGAATGAATTGTATCTATGAATAACCTGTGCCTCTGAAAGCAGCTAATTGAGCAGAGGTAGAAGATCCAAGTGCGGGATAATCATAGAGACCATTTCCAGACTGATTAATGGAAACTCGATCGTCAATTCTATACACAGCCATCTTTTGTGAAGGATACCACCTCACATCACCAAACTCGTGCTCTTTCCCAAATCCAATCAATTCATCTCCCAAATCTGAATCGTTCTTCGTCACGTACGTAATTGATCGTTTAAACATGGGCTCTAATTGTAAGGTTACCTGCAAATTAAAACCACCACTTGCATAACTACATTTTTCTCAATTAATTTTAGTAAAATTAAAATAATTGAATGACTTCTGCATGCGTTGCAAAGAAAGAAATCTCCATATAAACATGAACAAATATTGTGCCAATTAACTTTAAATAAATTTAATTTATATCACTGGATAGCTAAAGTAATTAAACACAAATAGATGGAGAACAACTTCGTTTGGCGAGACACATGAAGCATATGCGTCAAAAGTGAGGATTAATTTTTCTGATGGCACGGAAGTAGCATAGTACTAGATAGAAGATGTATGCTAAATATATATATATATATATATGTATGTATATAATAAGAGTTATTTTTAATCTACAGAACCATTTATTTTATTTGAGGATCAAACGATGTGGAAGAGAGATTGTTCATATTTATAAATTAAATAAGTAATGAATTTGATCAACCAGTAAATCATATTTGTAAATTAATGGGACGAGATGATAAAGACGAATGAAGACACACGTGAGAAACAACTCCGAGAACCCCAAGCGAAACCTTGGCTGCATTGAGTTCTTCGTCCGACTTAGTCAGGCTTCTCACCTTGGCATACCCTTCGTCTGCCGTCGCCGGCGTCACAATCCTCATCGACACCACATACTCATGAACTGCACTTCCCTTTCCCCACAGAGAGCTGCCGTGAGCCCCTGTGGCCAACAGTCCCGCCACCGTCAATCCCCACCAGTACGGCGTATACGGCAACGCCAACCCATTCTTGGCCGCCTTACTGATCAGGTCTCTCAAAAGCACGCCACTCTCAACCGTCATTCTTCTGTTTACCACATCAACGTTCATTACATGGTTAAGCTTGTTGGTGCTTATTATGATCCCGTCTTGGCCTCCGGGGCAAGCAAGCTTGGGGATGCTGTGGGAATACCTGGTGGCTGCTTTCACTTTTGTGTTGGATTTTGATGCCGAAGCCACCATGGAAATAAGCTCTTTCTCGGTGGCTGGGTACAGTACCTGGGATGCTCGGCAAGGGCTCCGGTCGTTGAAGGCGCCATAAGCGTTAGTGATGATGCAGTTTGTGTTGTTGGAAATGCATTTAACGGGGTCGTCTGGGGGAGACGAAAAAACCCCATTCACGAGAACTAAGAAGATGATGAGAGAGGATGTTTTGAGCACCTTCATGGCTGATTGAAACTTCACTGTAACCTTGTTATCTGGAGAAGTATCAGTGTATTAGCCCAGCGATAATGTGCATATATATGCATAAATATTAGAGCAGCTGGAAGCTTTTGGAGAGAAATGATGGAGCGCCTTGGAATTTGACTTCAAACAAATGTCCTGGTCACGTCATAAATCAGATATAAATTACTATCAAAGAATGACGATACCATAGTGTGCTATAACTTGCGCGCGCACGCCACACACACACACACATAATCAAGAATCAAAGCCAGTCCGTTCACACCTTGGTTGGCAAAGTTCATAAGGTGTTATGAATTTATATCAAGTTTTAATAATTTTTTAATTTTATAAAATGCATTTTTAGCATCTTAATCTGAACGCTGTTGGTCTCACTTAATATAAAATGCTATCTCAACAAAATTTGAATTATGAGTTTTGCAATTATATGCTAACCAAGAATGCTTGCATTTTAAAATATAAAAATTCTTATGCTAAACAAAATAAAATTTGAAGCACGTTGTATCGTCGTAAAATCACCATCAAATTTCAGTGAGTTCAGAATTTTTCATTATGCAAAATATTTGTTCCATTATTTTAAATCCTCGTATTTTCCTCCGGCGTTTGGTCAAACATTGCTTTCACTCCTTTTTATTTATTTAGAAGATAATGTTCATATGCTTTCATTCTGATTTAAGCCCTTTATTATATATTCCTTACAGATGACATCCTTTGACTTGGATGCGTATTCAATTCGCCGAACGACTATCATTTGATCATACATATTTTTAACTTTGCGAGGTTTGACTTTTCTGGTTTCATCCGCGGGCAAGAATGTCACGTCATCGATTTCATTATCGGGCTTGTTCCCGGACTCAGGCCCAGTTATATTTGGATGCAGCCGAAAACCTTAAATGAGAGTCACAGGAAGATGGAGTAGCATACCAGAAAAAGAAAAAAGAAAAAGTCAAGGTGTAAATTAGATAGGAGTTTTTTTTTTTTTTGGGGCCAAAAGAGATAGGAGTTGAATATAGCATAAGAACTAGTATACAAGTTAATGAATTAAGATTTGAGTTCATGTTGAGAGACACTTGATCCTTTTCAATGCTTTGAACGTGATTATTTTCAAACTAACATATCTGAATTTTTAAAAAAAAGTATAAATTCTGGGTCAAATTAGACGATGAAAGGGTCATTTTATCCAAGTGGGGTGTACTGTGCAGAAGTACAAATCATTGATCGATGTGAGAGGAGCGAGGAGACACAGTTAATAGAGTTGCTTTAAGCATCCAACAAATATTCTTATTTTGGTCATAGAAATATGCTTTTCCTTTTCACTTTCGTATGAAATGAATGCACCAAAGTCCAATCCAATCTCCAGCTCTTATGTAATCATTCCATATCAATCTGCCAGCTACAAACTGAAATCCGGACACTTTGACTCGCTTCGCTGTGTTTTGGATTGTTCGCCTCCGCGTTTTGCTAATTCGTCTGGGTTCCCCCCCCCCCCTCCAAAGAGCAGACCCGTTGATACGATGAATTGATAAACTATATTCCCTCTGCCGCTAACATATTATTTTTCTAATTCCGGTATTTCTAACATGTTTTACAGAAATAAAAATAATTTCAAAATTTATTAATTCTATCTTAAATTTAATAACTTTTTAATTTTATTTATTTAATACATATACCTGTTAACAAAATGACAATTTATACAATGATAAATAAACTAAAAAATTGTATATTTATCAATTATGTAAAAATTTAATGATGTGAATTATAAATAAGATTAAAAAAAATCTTCTATCTTTTCGTATAAATCGAACCAGGAGAACAATCAATCGGGTTAATGTGACAATAATGTTTAGTAATACTCCCATCATTTTTACGTGAGGCTTGATTCTTTTTACAAGGGACTTAACACATTTATATAAGCATTAATTACGTAAAGAGAGATAAGGCTGCATTAATTTAATAAACTTTACTGAGCAAGGATAATTTTAAAAAAAAAGGAAAACATGTAGGTATTTAATTAACAAAATTGACAAATTTTAATTACATTTATTAATCTGTGTGAAAATAATTGTCAACAATTTCTTGGGGAAAGAATCCAATCGGAATAGTGAGTATTATGACAGAAGATTTTTTTAATCTTATTTATAAGTAAAATTCTTCAAAATAAAAATAGAAGTAAATATATGAGAAAATTATGTATCTGTTTACATGGTCATGCTTATAATTTAAACACTTGTCTTTCGCAAAGGTTGATATCACAAAACGATGCAGCGTCCGCTCATAAATGTACTGCTCCATGCCCTTACTTCCCTTATTAGCATCAGGGGAACCAAGCCCCAAGCTCATCTTGGAATAACATGTACGACTGGTATCATCAATAGCTTTAATTATCTTTCACATATACATCCTCATTTTTCTCGCGACTGCACACTAGGCCTGCTTTGCAGGGAATTTTATTTAGAGCAAAAGTTACTATTTATCACATAAAATTGGTGGCACAAAATAGCACTGGATTATTTTCAACGCACCAAATGGATCTAAGATTTTGGCGAGTAATTTCCTTGAGTATGAATGGAGTATAAATTGGCATCTTTTAGATTGAAGGAAGTTTCTTATCCACACAGCTAAGCAAGGACATTGTGCTAATTGTGCGTGATCATTCATAACAATTATTGATTTGTTGTCGTCCCCAGTGGATGAGAAACAGAGAGAGATGGAACAAGCACAGGGAAAATTTCTGAGAAACTGGAGATTACGCTTATTTTTCACAGGACAATCCATAGAATTCATTGAAAAGAATGATAAACACACATCAATAATTATCAGCAGCCTCCTAGCAACTTTGCAGCTCCTACATCTAGTTCAGGCCACCCCCAATCAATTTAGGGTGAGCGGGTCAATGAAAATTAATTCTCGCATCAAAATCTTTTATTAAGATGGCCCCTTAAAAAAGATATCAAGTTTCCGGCAAAGACAAAGAACCTGCAGATCTCTCACACTTCGTTAATGGTTATCAGAGTTTGGCTTCTAATCATCTCAACCACCTTCTAAGATCACCAGTTGAAGATGGAGAAATCTCGCCACCAAGACTCTCGGTGTAGCAAGAAGAATAATTGGATTGCTGCTCCAACCCAAAGTGTGAAGCACTCACGCTTTTGAAGCTTGGACTTCTTAAATTATGCCCATAATTTCCATAACCCATTGCAACACCATAAGGGTCTGGAGCATTGGGGAATGAAAGCCTCTTCTTTGCTATTGATCCTGCCCTGTCCCTCTCCGGCGTAGATGGCCTCTGCCTCGGAGCGCTCTGAGACCGAACTCGGGCCTTTGCAGACTCAGTTGCAGCCATGTAATTAGGCAACGTACCCCCGCCACTGATACTCGTTCCAACCCTTCCATTTTGGTACAGACTTCCAGAATAATGGTAATTGGACCTTAAACTTGGGGTTTGAGATGTATGGTAGCTTCTATCTTCCCTACCACATCGAGGGCTCGCAGACCGGACTTGGATAGGCCGTGATTTTGCAGGAGATGGGGTTGCAGGAGATTGATGAAAAGAGCTATTTGGGTGGCTTCTGTGGAGTGGGGAAGCCACTGAATGTCTCTGGGGTTGGTGTGGGTTATATTGATAATTTGGATGTGATCTTCTGTAGTTAGATCCCAGATATGAGTAAGGCTGAGAAGTGTCAATTTCTACAGTTTTAATGGTGTCTCTTTGATCAGTCGAAGCTCTTCCTCTGGTCTCCCATGGCTTTGAAGCCATCCACCTGTCCAGCCATTTCGGTCTCTCTTCCAGTTCATCTTCATTTCCAATCGATGAGTTCCAACCATTTCTCAAAAGCTATGACATTGTTATCCGATATACAATCAAATATCAGCTCAAGAACTTCAGAAAATGAAGGGAAAAAAACAGAGAGAGAAAGGAAAAAAAATCACAGAAGGTTGGGAAAAGCAGCGTAATGTAGGAACCTGTTGCGAGAAAGCTCGAGACAATGACTTGTCACGCTTCATAGCTGCTGCTTCTTTCCTCTGCTGTAACATGGCTTTAAGTTCCTCAACTGTGTGTGGGCGTTCATCCCAGTCGTCTGCAATACTGCTTCCTTCTTTTGACTGCGACCAAAAACCAAATTCAAACGGAATATGTTTACATCAGTGAACACTTCTCTGAAACTGTGGTTTGACAAACAACTTGGGAAGAAACAGAAAAGATACTTTTTGGTCTTTACTTTTTACCCATCTCATAATTGCTCATTCAAAAAGTAAATGAAAAGGCTCACTTCTTCACTTACCATTGATCTCCTGTCTGAAATATCCTGAAGATACCGCGACTCCCAAACGCTGTTGGTGTCACTGAATGTGGATTTTCTACTACTGGTCTCGTGGGAGAACCGCGAGCGCTGGTCAAGCACTCTGGCTTGCACTCGAACCAGAGCCTGCATGCACCGAAGGGTCATTTTTGCCTGCTTCCGAACATTATGACCCCTCACCAAAGCTTGCAATTTCACCAACCCTTTAAGCGCTCGAAGTGCCCTCCTTGCCTTGGAAGTTCAAGAAATCTGTAAGTTAACTTTCATTTCTTTTCTTCTCATAGCCGTTTTATCAAAGGTGTGAAGGATTTTATGTATGAACTCAGATCTAGCTAAACTTACAAGGTATCCTCTAAAAGCAGTTTGAATCACCGTAGCAGCATAGTGCTCCCTGGCTTGATTCGAAGGCCTTTTAAACCTAGCAGCTTCCGCTGCTGCCTGAGCGGTGACCATGGCCGCTTCAGCCTTTGCTACCGCCGCGGCAAGCGCATTGTTCTGATCCGTCGCCATCACCGTCGGCACAGGAGCACGACCAGCAGTTGTGGCAGCCGAATCGAGGTTCTCCTTTGTTGGGGTGTGCTGAATACTCACCGCAGCGTCCTGATTCGCTGTTTTTCTGAAAAGCCATCGTCGTTTTTCTCTTTTCTGCAAAAAGAGTTCAGGAAATCGATGTTTCTTTCTTGACAAGAACAGAAATGGCTGATAGGGGAAAACGGGAAAATCGAAGTCGAGTTGCGGCGAGCTAGTTACCTTGTCTTCGTCTTCTTCTTGGTTCCTTTTGTCAGTGTCTTTGGTTGGAGATCTAAATGCCCTTTTCACAGCGGTCAACCAGGAGGTACCTCCCTTCTTCCCCATCAGAGAGAAATGCGTACAGTAAAACCGGGCTACATCACATGTACTGCACAGAAGAGAAGTGCTAAAAAACAGGGCGCGGAAAAAGCCAGAAACTGCGAAAGCTAGATGACAGAGAGAAAGGAAGATAGAGAGAGAGAGAGTGAAGGAAAATTAACAGGAGGAGAAATGGCCGGCGTATTATAACAGTGACGCACAGATTCAATCTTGTGGAATCTCATATAATTCAGTAGCAGTACGAAAGCAAGGGAGGGAACGGTGCAGTAAGCTTATCCTCATGACTCGGATCGTGAAAAGCCCCCCTCTGTATAGTTGGCATTCAACGAACCGTGCGGTCAATGAAATTATCGAAAAACTCAGGCATCAAATTCAAGAATTAATACACTGGGCGGTGGGTGGGATCAATGAAATTATTTGGTAAACCAGGAATATATAGAGTAGAAAACAGACAAGAGAGGGAGGGAGTGAATGAAAGTGGGGTTAAAGATGAAGTTTTTGGTAAGAAATTTAAGATGCGGAAAAAGATGACCTTTGGGGCAGTATTAAAATATAATAATGAAAGCGTTATTGGAAGGGGGAAGGTGACAGCAGAAGCAGATTTTACAGAATTTAATATATAGGAAAGAGTACGTAATAGGAATATTATAAAAGCAGCGGGAAGAGCTTTGGAGAGACGAGATGGCAGGCAGGGGCTATTATATACTCTACAAAGGTGTTGTTAGTAAATAATCTGGTGAATGGGTGAGTCAGTGTGCGGGGGTGATGGATTTGGGGGATCGAGGAGGCCACCAGAGCAGGTGCACATGTGGGCTCCACTCGAATCGGCCAACTTCCCGAACCGAACGAGCGTTTGTAACAAAATTTGCCGTTAAAAAGAATTAAAACAGAGTTGCGCCTGTTGAGATGGATTCCTTAGACAAATATGAAGAATAATTTGATGACGTGATAATATTTCAGCAATTTTATGATTTTTTTTTTTTAAAGAAGGATTATAAAGCGCGAAGAAACAGGAGGAGCAGCACATATCTGATGACTGGCGGAGTCACATGGGCGTGGTTGTCGTGATGCTCAACCTTGGCCCTCTCCCTCTTCTGCTTCCGCTGCCCTGCTCTTGTACTCTCTCCCCAAGACCGGTCAAACTGTCCTAGATTCTCTCCCTCCTCCTTATTTTTTTTACTTCTTGTTATTATTATTATGCCCATATGGTCTCATTCATTTCGCTGTCCCAGACCTTAGAAGGGGCCCAGTTTGGTGCATATTCCAAAGCTACATGGGTCTTCTCTACCAATGCACGTTTCGCACAATTATCATCAGGCCCAAGAACAAGCCCATTGGGCTGAATTGTTAAAGGTATAGGAGGCATATCACAGCACTGGTCTGTTTTCCATAACTTTTGAGCCCATCTGTGAATGATGGTTCGCCAGACGCCATAGAAGGGGAAATGCCTTTTCCTGTTGTTGGTCTCTCTTTCAGTAGCACCTTTGTTTTGGGCTTAGTCATGCTCCAGAAAGTAACAACCTCTTTATTCTTCTGGTCTCTCTCTCAGTAGCGCCTTTGTTTTGGGCTAATTAATACTCCTTCCCGAACTTATTATAATCTTTAAATAACTAATTTATAGATAATAAATAATTAGTTAAAAATAATAAATAGATTAAAAATATATTTTTGTTTTTAAATATGCCCTTGTAATAATGTGAAAAAAAGAAAAGAACATGTTTGGAAAAATGTGATAAGAGATATTATGGTAAAAGAGAGAGAATGAATAATTAAGGATGAAATGAGAAAAAAGTGCATTAAATATTAAGACAAACACCAAATTAAAGCTTATGAAATAGATCACACTCCTCCAATTTGAAGCTTATAAATAGGATAGGAGGGAGTACTATTCTTCACAAACGTATTTCAAATGTGTATAAATGGGGGTGTGCTAATTTTGATTTCTCAAACGACATAAGATATATTACCTTCAGTATTTAATACAAGAACTAGAATTTAGTCTTAAATGTAAGATCATAATCTATTTTGTCTCTCATTTTTTTCCAAAACATCCCTATTGATTGAAAGAGAATCCAACCAAAAGGGATTCCAATACACATGATTATAGAGGATAATTTAAGAAGACCAACACACATTCATGATAAATAACTAAATCAATACACATTTATGATAAATAACTAATTTAACTATTTTTTTGTATTATCAGATTAATTGTATAGCTTTTATATAAGGACCGTAGCATGTGTGTGTGTGTATAAATCCAAAGCAGATAATGGAATGATGATATCACGATGATATCAGTGGCCGCATATTATTGACATCGCTCGACATCAATGAAATTTCATGGAAATCACATGCATAAATACACCTGAAAACAAAATTGAGACAAAAGCTTTAATTTAAACCAAAGTAAAAGCAAGCTGAAGATTATCAAAATAAATTAGTGGAGATCATATTGCTTTCTTACTCAGTTACTCCAATAATCTTTAAGCCTTCATAATTGATGGACATCGGATTGGGACGAAAGCTTTCAATTATTTTGCCTCTCATACCGAATTTAGCAAGATATATTTTTCAATTAATTATTTTTTGCCACATGTTTTTCAATTAATTAACGTCCTCAGGTTATAATAAAAATACCTTCACCTTATATTAACATTGAATCTATAATTAGAGCGTAAACTTCAGGAAAAGTCTTGTTAACCGTCTCCATTTAGAAATTGTACTGATTGATGCAACTCTATAATCATCTTCAACAAATGCAGCTTTTGTTCACTTGTAAATGACATATGTTCAACTATGGACAAAATTATTCAAGACAAAAATCATTTGCCCATGGTTAAAAATATCTTATAAACAATTAGAAAGGAGTTATGCTCATTTAAATTTAGGTCCCCTTAACTAATAAAACTTTTAAATAGGTATATTTTAACCAGTTTTTTCTAAACTTTCATGGCTCTCAGCCTCTCACACTAAATTTTGTAAGAGCCTTTTAATTTCCTCATAATCAACTAATAACGTCAGCCAGTTCAATAACAATCTTACCTTACATTGTTTGAAGTGGACTGCAAACTTTTAATGCCACTCACACCCATTTACGAGAGCCTTTTACTTTAATCAATTTACGTCAGATCAAGAACAGTATCTTACTTTTAGTGCTACTAAATCCAAATTCTCACAAGAGCTTTTTCTTCAAATTAATTCATTAACGTCAGAGAGATTAATTACCATCTTACCTGATACTAACATTGAATTGGGTTGAAAGCATTGATCAATCATCAAATTTAACAAGAGCTATATTTTAAACATCAATTAACGTCACATCAATAACAATCTTGATTATACATATGAAGAAATTAAATGCTATACTTGGGAGAGTACACACGTACGCATATTTCAAAGCAGAAAACGAAGTCTGAGCTTAAATTTATTTCGTCAAAGAAATATGATATATACTCCAAAACAGATAACGAAATGATGATATCACGATGATATCAGTTGCCATATATTATTGGAATAGCTCGGAATGAAAGAAATTTCAATGAAACCACGTATATAAATGCATATGAGTCCTTCCAAAAGTTACTAAACCCTAATCTAACTCCTCAAGGGCGAAAGAGACAAATGATATGGCCAAAGCAAGAAATGATATAAGCGAAGCATGCCTTGTTTTCGCCAATTATCATATTCGTTGTTTTAGTTGGATACGATTGAGGAAGACTTGTCACTTCCACGTACAAACTTGACCTCTCCTTTTTTCTTTCCCTCCTTCCAGGTTCAATTATTATAACTCCACGTTTCTGTTTTAATTTCTCCCTCTCGCTAGGGTTTTTGACATTGATAGAAGTAAAAGATGACAAAAACATTGGGGTCATGTTACTTAATCAATGCGATGCTACGGTACCGTTTTGCCGTAAAAGTAGTCGACAGTAATATAACCACCATTTTGGCTGCAACTCCATCTCCTTCATGTATCACTCCTGTCTGCTTCTTACAACACTTCACTATATCTTTCATCTATCCATCTCAATTATTATGAACCATTGGTTAGGCTTATCTATCTATATATGGATATATATAGTATACAGTGTACTGAGTTAGATAGCAAATCAAAATGCACCTTAATTATTTTGTTGTACCACAGATAGATTAATTAGCTATAATAATGCTGAATTAGACGAACATTATCTCCTCTTCTTTCTTTGCTTGTTTTTAATCATAAGCTTCTGTGAAAAAAGTTGAAAGCCATGTGTGTGGCCTTAGACATGGATCGACTGAGCTGGATGGTAGAACATGCAGGATTTGTACTTGTTTACAGAAGAAAGTTTTGTGTGTGGTCATAAAATTCTGGTGTTTTAATTAATCAGTGTGTATATATATAACTAATAACACATTTTGTCGCTGTCGATTTCATATTTCTCTTGAATTGCGTGCTTCTTGAATGGATTTCGTACGCCGTGGAACATGCGGCGCGTCACTTGTTTAAAACTATATATAATATTTTATATATATATATATATTATGTGATCTTTTGTTTTGATTTTACGTGTTTTTAATTCTTTTTTTTTTTTAATTCATGAGTGGCAGGGCCTTGTAAGAGGTTCAGGATTTGAACTGAAAACAGGAAAAAATATGGCCAAGACCGACGTCAGTTATACGTGTGGGAATAAAAGAAAGGGATAATCAAGAAAGGAGAGGGCGAGAGAAAGGGAGAAAAAAGGCACCTAATGATTAGGATAATGTAATAGTATTTCACAAAGTAATTGAGAGATATGATTAACTATTCATTATTAATATTCCAATTTGAATTAGGAGATATATCCTATCAATATATCTTATCAGCAAGTTAAAATCGCATCTAGATTCTATCAGAAACTACATGAGGAAAAAGTAACAAATAAAATATTTTAAGCGTATACATCTAATTTTTCCCTTCATGTGCCTTAAAGCGCATCACTCTTCTTATTGTAGGTTTATTTTGAAAGAAGCCTCAAGACTTTTAAGAGCAAACATTGTGAAAATAAACAAGATCAGCAGCAATTAAAATTAATTTCAAGAATTAAGTCAGTCTGTAATCTCCTTTGGCTCAAGCTAATTTTTTTGTCTGGTGATGAGAGTTAGATAGTGAAATAATTAAACATATAGACGACATACATAGGGTCAGGGGAGTTGGATAATGCTGTGCTTGCTTGCTGCATGTCCACCACCTGTTTGTGGTTATTCAAACGCTTAGCACCCGATTTTTAAAAGCTGATCTTTTGCCATCATGTGACGAAACAATAAATAGCTTTTCGCTTTAATATTCTTAAACACTTAACTTTCAAAGTACCAACAAAATTAATTATGACAATCATACAAATCAATACGTAATTTATTAGAGTCCTGGCAAGCCTCATAATTTAAATAATGCTTGTACTATGTAATGAGATCTTTATATTGGCACTGGGATATATATACATATATATACTATGATTTAACCTTAACTTTCTATATTAATATACTGAGCTCTTAAGTGTCAGGCCTAAAAGAAAAAAAACAAAAGCCAGTGAACACTGACTAAAGTGAAGGGTATAGGTTTATTCCGAGGTCCCCTTACTCTTTATAGATCCTTCACAAGTTTTCTCAAGCCCTCCTTTTTAAAAATTACGTTTATTAATTACAACCCAAAGACTGAGTTAACCTTGTTGAACTAGCGACAAAGCTGATAATATTTCTGAGCTGAAGAAATATAAGTATTTGTAGAGAAGGAGACACAAAGGGCCCAGACAGCGTGATGGGTATCATATTTGATTCTACATGCAGTGAGACAATCGATTAATGTTCAGAGTGAAAAGGCACTGTATCACCATCTTTACCTCCATGTCTCTCTGTTCAAAAAAGCTTTTTGAGTGAGAATAAAAATCATCTAACAAAAGACAACCAATGGTGTTCACAAAGAGAGGCTATGGATATACCATATGTAACTCAGGAATCTAGCGTTTTTCCTGGTTTATAATTATTAATGCTATATAGCTAGCCTTCCAGCAAGCGAAAATGTCTCATCACAAAACCTCAAAATGATCGTGGATAAGAAAGGAATCAATCACATGAAATTTTTTCTATGATAAGTTCATCGATACACATAAACATAGAAAGAAAAGGAAAGAAATTAAAAGTTCCTTCTCTCTCAATGAATCGATCAGGTCCCAAGTGATGATGAGGCAAAAGAATGCGTAGCATTAATTATAACTAAGGAATCTCTTGGAAATCACATGGAGCTAGCTAGCAAGAATAGGATTAAAGCAGAATGAAAGTGAGAGTTGTCTGCTTCTTTCTCCGATAAGAAAACGCCTCTCTATGTTTTGTTATTGCCTGGATGTTAGTAAAAAGAGAATAAACGTCTCACTATCAAAGTTATAATCAGGGTTTTGGACTCAAATGGGGGCTGGCTGAAGAAATTTCAAAAGAAAGTCATTTGCCTTTTCCCCACCTTTTAACCTCATCAATGGCCACATTGGGCTTTTAATTCTCTGGTGGTTCTCAAAAAAAAGATCTCTAGAGAGAGAGAGAGAGAGAGAGAGAGAGAGAGGCGTATTTCTTCTTAATCCCATCACACTTTTCAGCCTCCATTATCTCTCCAAATTGGAATTATTGATTAAGACGTAACACCTTGCCTGCCCATTACTGCTCGACCCCACATCACCTACCGTGATTAACTCCCCAGTTTGATTCCTGATCACTGATTTGAGGTTCTCAACTCACAATGAGTACCATTTTGGCTAATGGAAACAACTAAGCCTCCGATTGACGCGGAATCAATGACTTTAAAATTAATGACTCTGGCACGTAATCTAATTAAACACCTTCATTCCCAACAACGAGTTTATGCCTGGAGAGCATATCTACATATAATCGCGTCGAAAATTAGAAATTATGGTTCCTGAGAGGATTGTCTGATTAAGTCAGGTCCAGTTGTTAATCTGAAGTTTGTCGGCCAATCCCTTGACTCAATTTGGCTTCATCGCGTTCGTTATGGGTCATGATGTAATGGGTCTTAATTAATGTTTGCCAAACTTACTTTAATGTGATTCTTATAAGAAAATGACCATTATATTAATCTCACTAATTAAGCTCAATGGATTCTCAATTAATCTCTCTTTGAAATGGAGAAGGGATTTTATCCTCACTAAATTATGAATTTAATAATCACAGTTCAGTTAAAATTATCAAAATCGCATGATGATAAATAATTTTGAGCTTCACAGTACACTAGTCATTTTTATATTAATTTTTTATTTTTAATTTGCTTTTAAATAAGTGTCACTTTAAGATTCTATTACAGTATATTATTTTCATATAAAATCTGTAACAAAATATTAATTTCCCTTCCTTAACTCGTAATTTCATTAGGCGAAGGTAATGTGTAGAAGGAAGTTAGTTAACTACTACCTCCAATTATTAATATAAGATATATTTTGTAGTGTAAGTTACACTCTAAATTAGATCTTGTATTAAAGATCAAAGATAGCAATTAATATATATATGCAGGTGTTCATTTTTGTCAGATGCAATTAAAGTTTTTTAACATTTAATGTATTTAATAAATTACTCTATTCTTATAAATTAGTGTGTTAAATAAATTCTATTTTGAATTGAAGGGGGTAATTAACATTAAAATCTTATTTTAAGAATAAAAACATGGAACTTGAGATGGCCAATGCATCCGGTCTAAATGCGCTTCTGACCCATATTGAGCAATAATATAATATTGCTTTGTAGGAGTACTGTTCATCATGCATGGTATGCGATGTACAAGATTATTAGCCTTTATTTTGCTTTTAAAGTAGTGGCCCTATGTCTAGATAAAGTTGAATAATAATTTATAGCTGTATTATGGAAAGTATTTTGAAACAAGCTCTACAAGGATCATTAATTATGACTTTGGATGACGTGGCAGGATATGGATGGGTGAGTTTATAGGGTTTCTGGTGGACTATTGTCGTTGAAAAAGTTGATAGGAAAATAGCCTTGAATCCCACTATCTAAGAGAGAGAGATACATATCTCAGCAAAGAAAGGACAAAAAATTAGAAATAAAAACTGTCACTCACTTATTGGATGATGAAATCTCAGCCGAACTATATAATTAAAAAATGTTGAAAAAAATATTTTTCAATGCATGAAATCTATTTAACAAAGGATGTCTGGCACTGTAATGCTTTATTGTACAATTTGTTGAATTAATGCATTTCGATGTTTTTCTGTGGGCTTTTGTTTTCGATTTTGTTTTGAAACACAAACTTTAAAAATGTTTTTGTGAGGAGACAATAATTGTTATGATTTGAAAGGAGTGCGATGTAACGTACGAATCCACATGAGAAGCTTCGTCATTTACTGCATAGCGTTTGATCTCTGCTGTTTGTTTGTTACTGGGTGAATGTATTGCCTAAATAAGAGTGGACAAACCAATATACATCCACCTCCAAATAATTTAATTATATTCAGCTAGCAGCCCAGCATCCCAGACGGAACATCTAGTACAATTATTTTTCTTAAAATGAGCACACTTAATATTACGATTGTAGCCTATATTACCTTTGATCTTTAATACAAAAACTAGATAATTAATTAAAAATATTTTAAAATTAGTTAAATTAATTATTTATAATAAATGGATGTTATTTTTCTCAAAACAGTTGTCAATCATGCATGTTAGAATGAAAATCTTTTAATTTGTGTAATTATCATGGTGACTATTATAAAAAAAATGAATAAGCAAGAAAGACAGAGCGCATTCAACTTTTATGCTTACAACCAAACTGAATTGCAAAGCTGTGTTAATATGACTCTGATGAATGATTTATTTTGTGGTTCATCGGGAAGAAAAAAAGGGAATTCCCTGTAACGAAGCTTGTTCTCTGACTTTTTTTTTTTAATTTTGATTTTTGCACTAGAATACAGTTAAAAAAGATCATAATGGCACTAACTTTTAATACCCTAGGCATACCAAATTGATACAGATTAATTAGAATTAATTTTTAGAAAAGAAGAAGAATCTCAGGAAGATAAGACAGAAAAATGCCATATGCTGAGCTTGAGAACCTAATCGTACGGATGCATGAATGGTATTGATATGAGGCTATAAGCCCTCAACGACGACTAGCCTCTAGTTCTGTCAAATCGCACTTTAAAATTGTGATGCAACTCTATAAACTCTATATATATATATATATATAAAGAAATTTTATATTTGATATTGATATGGATTGATGCAGAAACCTCCAACTGCAAAATTTCAGAATATATAGCATGTTAAAAATGAGTTATACTCAGTCGTTATTTTATCAATGGTAAAATTTGTTGTAAATTTATATTTTATAATATTGATAAACTAACGTGAAGGTCATCCCTCACGATTCCATACAGTTTAAATCGAAAATTCTTTAATTGTTTGCTTTAAAGAAAATTACTGTCGAAATCCGTCAGAGGAACAATAAACTCCCAACATTGTGACTAATTAAGTCTTAATCTTTCTCAGATGAAATTCACGTGTAAAAGTTAAGAAAGTTACAATTTTTCTCTGCTACGTACAAGAACCAATTCAATTATCAATCAATTCATATATATTTAACACAAAATATGTTAATTATATTGGGCCTGTTTGTTTTTGTTCTTTGTTTTGTTATTCTTAAAACAATTTTATAAAATTGTTTTTCAAAACAAGTTTTGAAAGCAAAAGACAAAAGAATTTATTTGGATAATAATTTTAAAAAATCATGTTTGAAAAAAAAATCATAGAAAACCACAATTGGTAGGTGACAACTAGATGATATTTGTCGCTAATAATAATAAGTGAGAAGAGAAAAATTTCTCAAAACAAAAAATAAAAAACATAAGAACATATAAAAGTTGTTTTGGTTTTTTAGTTTCTAAAAATATATTACTGTTTTTTGTTTTTTAAAACAATCAACTAAAAACAAATTACCAAACAAGTTTTTTTGTTTTTCTGTTTTTAAAAATAAAAAATTATTTTCAAAACAAGAAACCAACAAACCCATTATTTTTTTGCCAGAAAAGTTAATAAGGGAGTGTTTGGAAATACCTTTAAGCACTTAAAAGAAATATTTTAGTGTAAGTTGAAATAAAATTTCTCTTACATATCTATCTCATACTGTATAGAACCACGTCTAAAAAGCTAATTCAAACACTCCCTACGTCAAATATTATAATTATAAAAAATGAATGTGTACTGCCTTAATGGCGTGTAGTGACCAACCGATCGTGGATGATGGATTTGTGGTATAAAAGGAAACCCTGCTAAAGTGCGTTGTTAGTTGATATATGATCACTTCCAGAAAAAGCATACCAAAATAAAAATATCACTGACTTTTGTCTTTGTTTTGCCAACAATACAAAAGAAAATTCGTATTTATTTACAAAAATTTAGCTTTTATCAATAAGCTAGCAAGCAACTGATTCTGTGAATTGTGATAATATATTGATTATAAGCTGAAGCTATATATATAATTAAATTCAAAATTAATTGCAATGAACCAATTCATGTTGGCATGAGCGGTAGCTAGAGACTCTCCTTCTTTAAATAAGATATGATGCTGGAGGTTTAATTTTCAACCATTGCGTATGAACCAAACTTATTAGTTGAAAAGTGATCTGTCATTTGTCCCAATTAAATACCGCAAATGAGACACATGCATACATATATATAAATATATATGTTGTGATATGTATGAGAAGAATATATATACTCAATGTCCATAATAAAAAAAATTAATTACTATTAGTGTGTGTGTGTCATATATATTATGGTGCTGTTTTGGAAAAATAAAACTAAAGATTCTTAAAGGGACTCTATAAATTTGAGAATAAGATAATAATACAAATGATTTAATTTGTTGATTAAAATATTATATAACATACACAAAGATATTTTCGGTAAATTTCCTTGAAACTACATATAGTGCTAATCAATTACATTAGTTGTGAAAGAGAGTTACAGGCAGAGACAACGACGCTTATTAGTGTAGAAATCCGCCACGTTTTAGTGGCAATTGATTCACATACTTGTATAAATGGATTATGCTGGTCAAATCTAGCAAGAGTACTTCGACGAAAATGATTAATTCTGTCCCTTTCTTACAGTAAATTATCCTAATTTTTCTCGATATTTATTTAAAATATATCTATTCTTGTTTCAAAATTATGCCATTAATATAATTTCTAATTTCTTAGCATATTAGAACACATGCAGGCTTCTCCCTTTTGACTTATTTTCTATCAATAAGTATTTTTTTTTTGTAAACATGAGATTGATTTTTTATTCTTGGTATGCAAAAATAGATAATTAAATTAATATTAATTTAACATTAAATACTGGACATGGCATCTTACGGGAACCATTCTATGTTTGAATATGTAATATCCAGAAAGCAATATGTTAAAATAAAAGGAAAAAAATTAATGGCCATAGCTTATTTCAGAATCGAGATTATTTCTAGTCTAATCTATCTTTACGTGCTATCTAGCTGTGCTATGCAGTTCAATTTTCCTTTTCATTCGTAACTTTCAAATTAAAAAGCACATAACTGTATTTCTATTTGTTCTCGCATTTTAAATTTTCTAAACTAATCATAGATATATGGTTATGAATAAGACTACCACTTTTTTCTTTCATTGATGCAGATTTTATTTTGCCTTGTTTCCTTCTCTCAGCGATGCTTCCCCCCCCCCCTATCAGAATATCTCTCGTTTCACATCACTGAGATTATGCTTGATAATGAAGAGGTGATAAAAGCAGAGATCAAAGTTAAAGAGATATGCTTCGATAATCAATAATTATTATTTGAGCATAAAGTCCCATATTTGGGCTCTTAATCAATACCAACCTTGCGAGAAACTTGTTCATGACACAACTATAGTCGGCGTGTTTAATTTCCCTATTTAGTGTTACTGATTAATTTAAAATTTAAATTTAAGTATTATTAAGTGTAAATGAAAAATAAAGTAACAGGAAAAAACTTCTTAGAAAAGAAACTAAGGGAGGAAAAAAAATCGGATGACACAAGTGGCAGAAGAAGAAACTTACAAAGGACAAAAAAGTACGTAAGCGACTCTAAGCCGTAGGATTCGTATGCCGTTGGTTGGTGGCATGGCCATAAATCGCGGTACCTAGCTTAAATAATATAGCTATCTTCAACTCAACTTCCCACTTACCTCTGTGTGTGTGTGTGTGTGTGTATTCTTTTCCGAAAGATCAGACATGCCTGCACAGCACATCGACCACTTCGTCTTTGTCGTTAACACTGTCTGAGAAAAGAAAAGGTAGTCTTTGAAATCAACTCTCCCTTTTGTTCGATTTCATTCACTACGTATCGATCACTTTTCGAATCTGAAATGGTTTGCTTCGCTTGACTCCACCAAATCAATTTTCATGACCCTTAACAGTTTCTGGTTGTGAGCTGCCCCTCATTTGCTGCTGGATGTTGACTTCCCACATCAAGAACATTTGCAACTTTTCACCTCGCACCACTCTCATTGGTCGTTTTACCAACATGCGACGAACCTTCCCACATCCCAACACACGACGAAGGTAGAAATAAAACTGATCTATCAAACAAGTCCAAGCAAAGACAGTGCTGTGTTGATCATCGTTAATTTTAATTTGCTGTCTACACACACACACACACACACACACACATATGATAAATAACAATTAATACTCCAATTCCCTCCTCATCGGAAGGCAAAGCAAGGAAAAGACATCAATCTGAACGTACTTAATTGATGAACTAGACTGACTCCGTGATGTAGGAACCATTTTTGTTATTCTTAGCTGGCAGACATATATATATATAACACATATGAACTTTTGCTGCCTGAGTACTGACCTTGAAATTCAAAAGTTGATATACTTTTTTCAATTCAAAGGAAAAATTTCGGTATCAGAAAGAGAGAGAGAGAGACTGAGAAAGTGGTCCAGAATGTAACCCTACCTCTACCTTACGTACGTTTAATCATTTGAAACTTGAAGCTGCCCTTAAAGAAAAAAAAGATATATGCATAGGATGAAACATTTTTATCAGTTAGTTAGTAGTGCTGTAGTGGTACTTTGATTCCCTTGGGGATTTCCTGCTTGTGGAATTAAAGTCATGACGAATTAGAAGTTCAGAACAGAGAACCCACTACACTACAAACAGCAATATAATTTAAACATAAACCTGTGAGGACGCTGTGCTTTTTGGCCTTGCCATATGGTTCATTCTCTTTCCTTAACCCTAACTAGTGACGAAATGAAGATGCAAAGCTTACGTATGATAATATGAATTAATAAACATTATGCGGAATAATGAAGAATCCGTTAAGATTCCTTTTTGACTTGGCTTAAAGTGAAGTGATTAGGCGTTTCTCTCTCTTTTTCTGTGTGAAAGTATTGTATTCGTACTGATGCGAGTTTGAGGGGTGAAGGGGGGAGCCCATGTCCTGGTCACCCCCTTTTAGTATTAATAGAGAGGCTCTTCTGTTAATTGGTACAATAAGACAAAGCCCACCCCATGGGCCTCTGCACCTTCCTCAAGCTATCCGACAAACCACGTGACCCTTACATGAAGAGCAATTTATCCTTAGCAACATGACCTTATTATCATCACCATAATCATCACCTTTCAACATTCTTTTCAAATTAATCTATTTTTTTTCAAACAAAAAAAAAAGCCACACACACACTCCCTTATAATTATCGCGCCTTCACACAAATATAAAGATATATGTATATCTATCTCACAGGCTACAGCACTAGTGAGTTCCTGCTGGGTGCATATCTTTCTCTGATATACTCTCACCAAGAGCCCCCAAAAAGGTTAATGAATGGTAGACATCGTGATTAAGCAAAGGCCCAGGTTGAGACACATGACAGTGCCACTCCATCTGAAAAATAACTGCAAAATAATTAAGAATAAAATATATCTGGAAACCTTTTTCTCCCCCTTTTTGTTACAATGGAAAAAGAACTCCTTTGAAAGTAAAGGAAGAAAAATAGGAACCGGCTGGCTGGGTTTGGAGTCTTCGACCTTGTCCTTCTTCGTTTTAACTCAAAAGCTTGATCCTGGTGTCATATAAGCTATGAGCTGATGGATCCGGCTTGTAACAACAAAGACATTCTAATTAATTCCATTAAAACACTAATCCATGAACACGATAACCATCCTCTGACTTGAGCAGAACTAGAAACATGATCATCTCTATGTGTGTGTATATATATTTGCTCATCATTTTATTCTAATTATATCTGACATGGGAGGGACTGGACTGGCTTTATTCTCTTCTGCTACACTGATGATGTGTTGGACACGTGGCATAGTGGTTCCGAGCCTGACACTAACGATGATGAGGATCGGGCAAAGTTCCAGAGGTCAATCTCGCTGGTGTAATCGTAATTAGCTCCGCCGTTGTGGGCTGATGATGATATTATTGATGAAAGTGACGAAGAAGATCGCAGGGTCGGCAGTTGCAGATCATGGTCGCTCAAGCCGTAGCCCATGGGGGGGTCACCGGTGGTATTGAAGCCAGCTAGGCTCCGAGAAGTCTCCGTTTGGCCATTAAGCTGCGAAGCCACGAGCCTATCCAGTGCTGCCCAGTTGGTGATAAGACCACCATTAGCAGATGAAGTTGCCGATTCCGTTTGATGATGAACAAAGCTGTGCTCGCTGCCGCCGCCATGTGCCCCTTCAATGATCGGGTGGTACCCATAATTATTGGATCTTGGGCTTTCTAAGCGAGGAAGCTTCAAGAACCTGTCATGGTGGAAGTAGCCATGGCTAAAGTTGTTGTTGTTGTTGTTGTTCATGACAGTGTCGTCAAACGGTCTGATGATTCTTCGGTTGTTGTTGTTGGTGGTGGTGGGGTCGTTTTGTTCTTCTTCTTTGCAACAGCTTCTTCCCATTTGCTCGAAGATCTGCTCTAGAGCTCCCTCGTCGTCATCATCACCTTCGAACATGGAGTCGGGCTGGTGGCTTCTGATTGTTTCCTCTGTAATGGACGAAGCCAGGGGGCTCTCTAGGGTTTTGAGATGGTTCTTCTTCTTGAATATCCTGCACACCACCCATCCTTCTTCCTGTGCTGCATCTCCTATTACATTCGTCACCTGAATTTTTTTCAACAAACAACAATTTCAACATCTGTCTTCTGTAGTTAACAATGATAAAAGAAGAAAGAACACCATAAACATGATTTCGACATTTTCAAAAGTCAAAGAAAGTATATATGTTGGACCAAAGAAAAAGAAAGTATTTGTTGAATTGAGTGTGCACTCACAATGTTGGCCTCGGTGTTGGTGTTGTTATCTTCAAGCCTATACTCATGCATGATCCAATCAGATTTTTGGCCATGAGGGGCACGTCCTTTGTAGAAAACCAGAGTCTTTCTCATCCCAATCCTCTTTCCGTTGCCGTATATCACCTTGTCCCGCCCCGTCGCCTTCCAGAATCCGGCAGCCGTGGCCCGGTTTGTTCGAGTTCCGGTGGGATACTTCTTGTCTTTGTGGCTGAAGAAGTACCAATCGTTCTGTGGGGTGGTTCCTATTTTGCACTTCTCTGAAACCCAAAACCATCGTTCCAATTGACGTTATCAGAAGAGCATGAACGAAGAGATAACGAAACCAAAAACAAAACTAGGCATGTATCTCTGGTTAATTATGCTTTACCTTGTATATCCCAGGGCTCGAGCTTGTTGAGATCGACATCGCGAATAACGTCGAGGTCGATCTTCTCGTAGCAGACCTTCTTCCTGAGGTAGTACTGCAAAAGCTCCTCTTCGGTTGGGTGGAACCGAAAACCAGGAGGCACCTGGGATTGTCCGTTCACAGAGATGCTCATGTTCTCCTGCATTCAGATAGCCAATTAAAGAAGGAGACAAGATGATATTTTCAGGGTTCCCGCAGCTTTATGCTTCCAATTTGAAGTTTCCTTTTTCTCGGTCACCAAACGGAGAGAGAGCAGCACTTTCGGGAATGAATGAGAGAGATAACGAGAAAGAGGAGGAGAGATAATGAAGAGATGGTGTACTGAAATGAGTATGCAAAGACTCACTGACCATATATATATATATCTGATGCGTGGGCCTGAGACGACCAAAATATATACCTATTAAGAAATTCTAAATATACATGTGATTTGATTTTCTTTTTCTTTTTTATTTTTAATAAATAACATAACAGACTCAATAATATGCCGTGCTGAATTAATAACCATACATGGTAAATTGGGTAAAAACAGGCCCGATATTTCATAAATAATTAAGACCAATACGTTAAATAAATTCTGTATAGAAAGTTAAAAAATACTACTCCAATCTTAAATATAAAACTTATTTTATTTAGGATAAAAAGAGTAACATGATAAGAAGCTTGACAATATATAATTGAACTCAAATGATGGATATTTATTTAAAAAGTAAAATGAGGTTAAAATTAATGTTGGTGTAGGTGCAGGGAGGAAATAAAAGGGAACGTGTGTGTATGGGGGAATTTTGGAGCTGATATTGAAAATGTGTGGGGGAGCCACACCTACCAAGCAAGGAGGAGGGAGAGCAAAGTGGGAGGTGGGGCCCAGGGTATGCGGGGATCACATGAGGGGCCCACGGGGAAATTTGGACAAATCGATGGCACAGCTTGGGGAAGAAGAGTAAGGACGCACACCCACATCCACAACTATGACCCCTGACCTTAAAAATCTCCACGGAAAACCACCTCTTAAACAACCATTTGGACCATTTTCCCCTCTAATATTTCACCCTTATCTCTCTCTCTCTCTATCTACCAATCAGTTATATTTGGTATTCGATGTTACTTCTTCCTGTTTTAGTATGAAGGTTTGTTTTGTTCCTGAATAAATATTTTAGCTCATTTTATCTTTTAAATTTATGATTTTTCCCCTAAACTTTTCTCTATTAATTGCATGTACTAAGAAAAAATTTCTTCAACAGAGTAGTTCCTACTACAATTAAATAGAGTACTTTGAGAAAATCAACATAAATAACTCATTTAACAAATTTTTCTAATATATACATAATAACCATCTAGCTTTTATACTGAGAACAAAAGAATATCAAATTAGACTCTAGCATTATAAAATATCAAATATGAAGTTATTTATAATTGGCACCTATACATATGGTGTGTCGGTTTACTAATAGGTATGAAAGGATCATCGTGGTTTAGTTAGGTACATATTCTAAAAGAGTTGATAAGTTTTTTGAGAGAGTTAACAATACTTAAATTTGATCTAGGAACACTAGATATGATATACTTCTCTAGTACTTAATGTAAGACCTAATTAATTAATTTGAGTATATTAATAATATTAGTTAAATTAATTAATGTGATAAGTTTTTTCTAAAATACTCTAAGTATCTTCATTAATTCCTTCCCTCCTTCTCTTACTTGATTATTGTTTGAGGAATACCAATATGGTTAATTCGGAAAAAAATAAATAAACATGTGAAGTAGTTCTTATATATATATAACTAATATCAACTCTCCAGTTAGGTTTTACATTAAGAACTAGAGGAGTACTTTATAAAGATCTTGTTGATTTCAGTGAAAACATGTATAGATAAAATGATCATATATTAAAAAACTATATAAAATTTTGTTAAGGAGAAATTTAAACATGAAGAAAGTAATAAATATATTCAGAGTGATACTCATAACTGCATAGCTTTCAACGTTAATCAGCAACCACCATGATCAGAAGAGGAAGGAGAAAAAGTAAAAAGACGATGGGTGGGACTTGCGCTTTCAGGGCCCTTTAGAAGGAAAATGAGGAAAATGTGCTTGCAGATAGATGTAACCACTCTAAAACTCTACTTCTTGTCCATGTTTATTTATTTTTTAGTTATTTACTCTTTTGTTTTAATTTGTCACTGCATACGTAATTATACAATATGCATTGGGGGGGGGGGAGGTAATTTTCTTACATAATACCCCTTGAAAGTAAATTACCCATAATCAACTGACACGCACACACAATAATTATTATTCATAGGAGAAAAAAATACTTATATGATCATCAATTTCCAATTTATACGAAAATATTCATTTGGGAAAAAATGTCGCGTTTCGTTTTCCACATGGATATATAATAATTTGTCTCCCCTTTATCTGTTTCTCAGCTTGCTCCCTTCCCCCTTTTTCCTCTTTTGTTTTTATTTCCAGCCCTCCATTCTTGTTTTTGGCTCGTTACTTTCCTTTTTGGGGTCTTGTCTGAGATATTATTTAGGGTTTTAGTTTATAATTTCATGTTTTATGCACTGAATTGAATTTTATCCTAGCTATATTTACCCAATTTTACAAGGTAACAGTTAATTATGATTTAAAAACAACTATAAATGGGATCATTTGACCCTCTTGAAAGAAATTCACCCAGCTGATTCGCCAGAGAAACATAAAATCATCTTGATTCCTATATAAATGATAAAAACTAACAAATCAGTTCTTTCCTTTCTACACAAATCCTAATTAGAATGCAATAAAACATTATATTATGAATAATAGAATCATATATAGCAACTAAAATATATTTCGAGAAGCTTTGATAAGTATAAAATAATCTCTGTGACATCTAATATATACATATATATATATATAATGTTAATAAGGTTCTGTTTACCATCTTCATCAATCATGATTGAATATTTTTACTAATCACTGTCACTGACACTATCGTACCAAAAGTCCATAATACTATCACTGACCACAAATGTCACCCGTATATGCAACCACCTATGCTCACTGTCTCCCTTCACCACTCATCATTTATCCTCTCTCCCTCCTTAATTAATTTACTGCACTACTGTTTCATTTTTAAAATGTTTATGTCGAATTATTTCTATTAATTACCAAAATTTTAAATAAAAAATTAGAAAAATAATATTAAAAAACGATAAACTCTAAATCCCATCAAAAGTGGCTCCTCTTTTTTTTTTATTTGTCCCCCCTTCTTAGAGCTGCTTCGTCGCAGAAAAAGATTGACACGAACTAAGCCACAATAATGAAAGAGAAATAATATTATGAAAATATATTTAAAAAAAAAGTCAGTAACATTTAGAGAAAAAGAATGCCTACCGCAAAACTTTGTCGTCATTCTCCCGATTCTATTACTACTTGCAAGTTGCAACAACTTGATATTTTAGTTTTAAAATGGTTACTGAAAATTAATTACTGGTTCTTTGCTAATTACCTTCAAGATTACTTTGCTGACGTATACTATCAAATGTGAACTGCTCGATCTGTGTCCACGTAAATAGTCATTTTAATTTGTATCTTCCTCAAAAAAATTTATATAACACTTTAATCTTAAATCAAAAGATTTTTCTAACGTTTTAATAAATCAGAATAATCAATTTCAATCAATATATGTGTGTGTGTTTTTAAATCTAGTGAAAGAAAATTACTCAATTTTTATATGGAGTTATATAAGTATACTACTTTTCAACCAATTCAGTGCATAAACTCAAAACATATATCGCACGAAAATAGTTTTTCCCTCCTTAATCTTAACATCTACAATTAATATTTACAAATTTTAGGAAAGTATCATCCATCGTTTTTATTTCAATTAAATCTTGAGAAAACGACGCTTGGATCACTTTTATTGGTCCCTTGAAATAATAATCCTTTTGAGATTAGTAATTATGACATTACTATATTGACAGCTCTTTTTTTTTTTTTTGAAAAAAAAATTAAGGAACCGAAATGTTAATAATCCTCTTACAGAGGGTTCAAACATCAATCTTCCTTGAATCTTCTACAGTCACATATAATCTCGAAAGGGGCCGGGTGCGATTTTGTAATAGATTAACTTCTCTCTCTTTTTTTTTTGGTGATACTTTTTTGATGGCAAACAATTTATATTTTTTTTATAGAATTGAAACATAATGTTACGACTTAAAATATTCATCCAAGTGCAGTCTTCATATCCCTGTTGCTGAATGCTTTTCACCTATCTTTAATATCTTTTTTATTCCCCAGTAATTACCATTACAATATAAAACATATATATATATATTAAGCTATGAATTCCTTGGACAAAAAATGTAATGAAATGATACTAATAGACTGAAATTCAAATTCTGGAAAAATATGTTCAAATACTCATTTATTAAGTTTTTAAAATAATAATAGTGGACGCCAAAAATGTCACGAGAACAGAGACACATTATTGAACTTCCATTTCACTTCTTTCTTTTAGTTTGGGTTCTCCTTTTGCCCTTCTTAGATCTAGCCCACACAAATTTAATTACCACCAACTATAACAAATTTATTACAAAAAATACAATTAACATAAATCAAATAATCACTCCAAATAAAACTAAACCAACCAACAATAAAACCAAATGAATTGTTGATTAGGCCAAACCAGATAATGGGTCCGTAATCTTCCTAGCTTTGACTTTGGTCCAAAAAACAACTAAAATAGAGTTATAAAACACCCAAGCATAATTAATTTTATATAAGAGTTCATATAATTAATCAATTCATCGACCAAGCATCGACACAGCCAAAATATAATTACCTTTAAAATAATTCATGATATGCAACTAGCGGGCTCTCTATGCTATTCATATTTTATATTGATTGATTGATTAATAATAATTAATTAAATGTAACAAATTCCGAGCTTATTGATACAGATTACGATGCCAGGATCATACCTTTTTCCCCCAAATAAAAGGGTCTTAAATTATATATAATTGATTATAATATACTACTACATATTATTATTAATATACTCATTCAGTCGGATCTCATAAAAAGGTAATACAGCAAATTCCGTAAAGTTTTACGAGAAATCTCAAAGAGTCAAGACAGGGACATTTAACTTTATTCCATAGTCGTGCAACACAGCATACGGGAAAAAAAAAATCTTTTAAATGAAAGAAAGAAGCCGTGAAGAAGAGAAGATCGATATTAATTATTTATAATTATACTTTACTTAGGTATATTACTTGTAGTTCACTTTCAAATTTTAATGGGTAACGTCAAAACCATATGAATAGTGAAAGAAAATGTATTTAGTTAAGAAACGTCAAAGAGTCACAGCACTAATCATTCTCCTCTTCCTCTAAATTCCATGCCTCTAATCATTGATTTTCGCTGGAAGACGATGGAGCAACCACTTTTAGTTACTAACCAGCACTACTGCCGGTCTTACTATGTATGTTTTTTTTAAAAAAATATTTTTCCCTCTATTACTTCCTTCATTATTTCACTTAATTAACTATAATATCATATATATTCCATGTTAATTCTATTATTCGATAGTTTTAAATTCTTTATCTTCTTCCAAGTGCGGACTCCTTAATGGTTCCTGAGCATGTATTAGTTTGTCGAATTACAGCAAACCAATATGATTAATCCAACTTTGTATTTAGGTTTAAACTTGTGTAATCATTCATCATTAACCATGATTACATGACAAAAATTATCTTAAACACTATGGTTAGTTGCACAACAACAGTCTGACAGATCACGAATCCGCAAAACCTATAAATTAATAATTCTATTTTTTTTAATACCAATGGGCCTTTTTGAATTGACATCTTTCAATATTATTATTTATTCCTACTTGAATGTGTCATTTTGAACCGTAGGAAAGTGATTTCAAAAAAGTTAATTTTTTTAGGTGTTGTTAAAACGATATGTAATCTTCTTCTTCCTTTTTCGTGTTTACACTGGCCGAGATCGAAATCAGTTAAAAGACTAGTTGTCAAAACCATAATGTTGATCCCCAAAAAAAAAACTTTAAAAACAAAAAAGGTGAAAATAAAATCATTATTAATTTGAGCTCCGACAACCTAGAAGACCAAACTAGAAGACAATAACAGTAACATTTTAAGTTGTTAAAAATAGGTATTATTACAATCTGCTTTTACATATTTTTGGGTTTCGATATTATCTTGTTTTAATCCAACGTGCCTCTCTCTAATTTGATTCCTGAGAGGAATCATAAATGTGCCGGCACCACTATCACCTTTCGACTCGGAAAAATTATTACATGAATTGACAATATCAGAATTCTATCTTGTTGAAGTTGTTAGTAATGTGACACTGTGCCTAAATATGAGGGAGAGATATGCAGAAAAGTTTGCCACTATAGCGTATTGCAATGATTTTGCTGTACACTTAATATATGAAGTGATTCCAACACAAAAATCCACTTTTACAGATCTCTCTTCAGACAATTTTTTTCCTATGATACGTTTTGTCAACTTCATTATCTTTGATCATGACACTTGGAATTCATAATGGATTGTTTGGCCAATTTAAATTATATAAGCTGTTATATATGTGGCAGTGACTGTATGGCTAAGAGTGTTTTATTTTCTTAGTTACAGTTATTTACACAAATTAATTAAGTCGGTCCTTCTGCATAGTATATATATTGTAAACTCGTAAAACGCGTTTTCTGTAAATTTTATAATTATAGTCAAAGTTAATCAAATGTCAATCCTTCATCAAGTGCACCACATCATTAAATTTATATGTGAACTGTGTTAACGGCACAATTTTAAAATGATGAGATATTGGTATATTTGTTCATTCGATTATATATACTTTTAAAAAGGAAATTAATGTATATTATGCTTTTCAAACAAGTGCAAATGCACATTGCTATCCATAGGTTCATTATTTAATTAAAAAAAAAGAAAGAAAACAGCTATCGTCTAAAGAGTGCATGCATTAGTTGGAACCCATTTAATACAAGTTAATATAATTAAAAATAATACAAGTCAAACATATACGTTCTAACTATGCAAGTGGTAGAAAATCATTATGTTAACTTTGAGAGATGTCATGTTGGAATAAACCGTTGTTAACATTGTTCGAATGTTGTCTAACAGCCCAGCTAACTCTATTCTACTCATTCGAAAGAGAGAAAGAAATAAAAATAATTCCATACGCGCCTTCACTCTTTTAGACCAGTCTTTTTCTAAGGGATCCAAATTACTCTGCAGTATATATATACACGATATATGATCATCTTTTTAAGAAAGAGATTAATTAAATCCAATATTTACACTAACATCATGATTTATAATGTGCCAATATATCAGTGCTGCTGGAGAAAGGCTTCAAGTTTGCTGTTCTCCAATTAACGCGTATTCAGTTAGAATTTCTTGTTTCCTGTTTGCAAATGAGATATTAGATTTGATAGTGATATTAATATAACTGGGGAAAGCATAAGCTTTGTTTTCGTTGATTATAGCATTCTTGCTACAATAATATTAATATTAAATGCATTCAATAATATTTAAGAAAGCCATTTCTAATCATCCTCATCAAATTAATAAAAAAACTGAAAAAAAAAGAAGCAAACTTGAAATAGCATAGCATTATTGCTAGCTGTAAAGTGTAAGCATTTCACTGCATTATCATATTGTCAGAAGAGCGCGCGCTTACATATCAGAATATACCAAAAATGCCCATAGTTGGGTACAATTGGCCCTATATAATATAGAGACCTTCTGCGCCACTGGCATTAAATAACTGAAAGAGAAAAAAGGTTGAGCTTCAATTATTTGAAGATCCATATATCTTATTTTAGTTTTAATTATAAAGGGAACTAGCTAGCTCTCATATCTCATCCATGCAATACTATATTTCATTTTAAAATCACGTGCTCCATGATATATATACACACGCATTATTACTTTATTAGTACGTAGAAATTTTCATGCATACAAGAGATGGTGGGCGACATGTTATAGGAACATCTATGTACGAGAGATTCCATGACTTGTAAATAACACTAGTTTTTATAGTTACATGTTATATTGGCCAGAATAAAATTGCATGCTTATAATTGTTGGTATTTGTACTTTTTTAATCCCATATATAGTAATGTCGATGAACAAAGGCATCCTCTATTAAAATATTGAATTTCGGGCCAAATCTTACGACTATCAATTTTCTTTTCTTATCACTGCACATATAACGGGAAGCGTTTTAAAATAATCAACTTAATTTGATTCGTATCGTTCAGAATAGAAGGTATTGAAAAGTGAAGTGCTGTAAATAAGGTAGCTCGATTAGATGATTAGGTGAGTTTCAAAGGTTTGAAACCTGCACATATTTTGAAAAATATAATTCCTTTTTTTTTAAGCTGGAAAAATGTAATTCCTTAAAAACACCCTCTTTAAGAAAATATAACGTAACCTAACACTGCTTAAAGGGCTTTTTAAATTTTTTCTCCATATTTTTAGGTCTGAGAGAACGTGTCCTGTTACTCTAATAAATTCATTTAGCAGTTTGATAATTAAAATTTTAGGATCGAGATTTAATTTTTGCAAAATTGTATTACTTTTCTTTATCAAATATAAAATCCCTTACAAACTGTATTATATATTCACATGTCATGAACAATGCTGCTGATCCTGATCATTCATTAAATGTTATGTTATGCATACAGAAGGTCCACCCGCTTATAATTAAAGCAATAAATAATATTACAAATCATTGAACTAATTTGTACGATTCATGTCTCATTGTATGGTATTACAATTGACTACTTTACACACACAAGGATATATTCAAATGTAGGGTAGGCATAATTTTCTTAGGAGTTCAATAGTGAAATCATTACCCTCCAATTATTTATCAAAATAGTTCTCCGTGCATGCATCTATGCGGACATAGAGAATCAATCTTTGTTCAAAAGAGGCTTTTATAGTCAATAAAATTTTTGTAAGAATAAGATGGTTTTGGCACAAAATTATTAGTAATTTAAAACAACACATCATCAACTTGGTCACCATCGGCGAGGCTGAAAAAAGACATCCACATCTTCATTTTTTTTCCAAAATTTCCAATTGCAAATAAGATTTGTGGACTTTAGTAAACATGATCTATAGGGGGCCAAAAGAACAAAAAAGGAAAAAGGAGGCGGCTTTAAAGCTTGTGTTGTGAATTGATCAGATTTGTTTGGCTTCACTTTAATTCTACACCGATCTCTTTATAAAATAAAAGTGCCAAATGATGTGGAACAAATTACGATAAACGGAATCTCCTTGATCTCCGTAATTATGACAATATTCTTCTATCAATCATGAAATATGTGATTTACGCATTAATTCTTGTTCCTAGCTAATAACCTAAGCTTAGGAACAAGAACCATCTCATGTTACCATGTACCTTAATTCTTCACATTTGTATCTCTAATCAAATCTCATTCATGAGATTTACACACTTGAATGGAAAGAAGAAAGTAGATACCACAAAGTTGTTTGACCATATATATGTAATTATGTATGTGTGTGTGTAAGAATTGTATCATTATTGCGAGCTAATTAAGAAAAGAAAGCTTCTTCAAGTTGTTTTGTTAATGCTATTGTCTATAAAGTGTTGATCAGATATCGTTTAGACTTTGCTATACACTTTGAAGGGGACAAGGAAAGGATAGGCGGAACATACTTTGAAGGTTTGGTTTTCTTAATAAATTTTTTATTTGCTTCGTTTTATTCTGTCGGTTTTCTTTACAGAAAGCTTAACTTTTTCCTTCTCTTTAAGGCGACAGTAATTAATTAATTAATTCTATGTATCAATTATTTTATGTCATTTTTTTCTGGGGAAGACAAGCTAGCTCATCACCTTGCCGTTTTTTCTCAGTTTAATTTTGACCCCATTATGGGCGCAACTTGATGCCTCCAATTTCAAGCTAAAACAGCTTGCGGTCTGAAATTATTTTCTTTTAGAAAGAAACAATCAATTAGAGAGAGGTTGATGAGGTCCCCATTTGTTGAAAGAAACATCACATTGAAATGAAATCATTTCTTTTTATAGCTTATTAATTCCCCATGTGAGTATTAATTTAGAAGATACTCTCCGTTATGCACCTAATTATTAAGACATTTCTTCTTCCCATTGCTATGAATTATCCGCATGCTTAAATTATAGAGATAAATTGAAAGCCATGAAGAGAACCGTATGCTTCTTAATATCTAGAAGAAGGCGATTTGAAGCAAGAGTGTAAATATTTATGCTTATAATAATGTCACTTAATTTGTGGTATATTGCGCAGGGTTCTGTGTGCGTGGGGATTTATTTCGGATTTGCTTTTATTCGTCTTTGATGATTAATGCAACTCCACGTTTGACTTCTAATTAAATTAATTGGACGTTAGTTTGACTCTAAAAGTGATTTTCCTTTACAATAGGTGATTAATTCTCTTAAACAATTTTTTAAAAACTTCTATATAACAATTTCGTACTACATATATATTTTTCAGTAAAGTTCTAGATTGCTTTTACTGTACATTCATATCAATGATGAACTACTTACTTGTCACCTATCTCCTCGTCAAGAATCTTAATTTTAGGCTTTAAAATGTCCATATCACTCATTTTCATCGAAGACAAGCCTGTATAGTTATATTAATAATTGAATCACCTAATTACTTATTATTATCAATTAAATGTGCCATAATTAAATAATTAATTTGCTGACAATTCCCGGGCCATTGTGGGTAACAATAACCATGCACATTCATGGATTGCGTCGTGTTTGGAACCTTCAAAGTTAAAAGGTTTCAATACTCTCCATAGACAAACTTATCCAAGAAATTTGCCAGTATACTTTATATACTTCCCCATATAAATTCAAAACACTAGCAGAATGATTCTCAAAATCGTACTCCTTTTGATATAATTTACAAATCATTTTGAAATTTTGAATTCATTAATTTAATCAATTAAATACTGCTGATAATGTTCCGCGCCATTTTTCATAAATTTGTGAAGATCATATAGTTACACATCCTTTATGATCAATAAATCTATTTTGGGAAAATGATGACAGTAATAGAAGCTTCTTGAGGTTACTTGGCTTAATCATCTTTTCTCTCTTATTTAGTTATTTTCAATAATCTGTAAGTACATTAATTGGGGAACGAATTGGTCCTTCAGATATCTGTTGCTCAAAAGAGAGAGACAAAAATCTATGTATATTTAAAGAATTAGTTCACTCTTAATACTGAAGTAATTCGCTCGATTCAAGAATCTGAGCATTTCATAAATATCAAATTTCCACAATTCTTAATTACACTTTCTTGTTAAATCTCAACTGAAAATGGATCGAAGTTAATTATACCAGAAGTAAACTTAAAGAAAGGTTTCCCGAATTAAACTGGTCTCTGAATAATCAAAACTAACGTACGGCAGCAACATTATCATCTATCCATGTTTATATCAACACAAAGGACAAGAACTTCGAAGAAAAAAATGTCCAAGCCTCAAAGCTGATATGTACCATCCACCAATAAATTGGACTCCAAAGATCCTTAAAACCTACCTCTCTTTCCCTTCGCGAGCTTCTAGATCTTCTGGGTCACTTTTTCCATAATAATCTTCAAAAAACTTTTTTTTTTAAAGTATTAAGTTTTGGTGTATTCAAAATAAATTATGTGGAGTTCAAGGCTACGAATCATCAATTAAAGACTTGTCTTTTTCACTCAATCAAAAATTTTGGAATATATTTAATTAGATCTTGAATTTGACTGATCATTATATAAGAATTATTCATATTTTTAAGTCTAGTTTTTGTCTGTCCCATATATTATTAAGTTTTGTATATATGAGTTTATGCTCGGACTGACTCATGTCACAAAAAAAAAAATTAAGCTACTTATATACCCTTTATTTTTCTTATCATTATTAGATGCGAGACTTGAATTTGATCAAAGACTTCCCTCGAGTATGATTGAATTAGGCTTCCTCCTTTTCCCCATTTTATTAGAGTCTTGGGCCACAGCTTTCATTATTTTTTTAATCTTTTGTTATTTTTGACCTTTTGAATATGTCAAATCACAACCTTCCTTCTTTTTTTTTTTGGGCCTATGTTTTTCTTTCTTTAAAGCTCAAAAGTCTTACGTCAAATAATTTTTTTATGGGGCCAACCTGACTTTGTGTGGTAGTTAAGCCTATATTTTTCTTTTTCTTCTTTTTAAATCTTTTTCACTCTAGATGGCAACAAAAAAAATTTGTTTTTACTATAATTCCACCTTAACTCGTGATTTTTTCTTGCATAGGCTTGAACTGTTTCACCAAAATAGCTTAGACTACTTGTTAGGATATTGCCACGAGCCCACGACTCTTACATACTCTTCTTTTTTTTGGGGGGGGGGGGGTGTTAAGCAATCGATCCATATGTTTTACGCTCATTTTCAAATCTGTCCCTCAAGTTTTTTTGTAAAAAGCTCCCTATAATCTTTATCCATAGAAGAGTTCATCCTCAAAGTTGAATTCATTTTTGAAAATTGATAATCTAAAAACATTGCGTCAGATAAAAGCTTAGAATACCAGTTACTCTTTTAAAAAAAAAAAAATTGACACAAGATTGCATTTCGATCCCAGTCAAAATTATTCAACTAATGATCAATATTGATCAAATGTTATTATTTCAAGCCTCAAGAGAAATACTGCACGAATCAAAAGTTAAGGAAAACTTTTATGATAAATTTTTCCTCTAACCTTCTATTAAATAACCATAGTTTTCATGAACTAACTCGACATGAGTCAATGTAATTTGCTTAGAGTTTTAAAAAAAAAGGCAAAAAATATACAAAAGAAAAGTAAAAGTTGAAGGCGAATGCGAGTAAAGTAAATACGTCAAATCTAAATTCTATCATGTAAACTTCCTAGAGGAAAGAAAGCATCATGAGAAATATAGAATATATAGGTTGCTGGTAGACTTCTGTGTACTGCTGATCGACGAGGAACTGAAGAGACAAAACAAAAGAAAAGAAACGTGTTGAATGTTACAAACATGTTAGGAACTGAGACATTGCGTGCAAAACAGATCAAAGGGCGTCTAATCTTTGCTGGGAGAGATTCTTAATTAAATGGTCATTCAGCGATGGATCTATATATAGTTGCCGGCTTCATTTTGCTTTACTTGGAGCGTTAGGTGAGTTTTGTTTAGAGGTTTCAAAGATGATGTCGTTGACAAAAGAAGTGGCAGCCCCCTTTCACGTACAATTCTCTCCATCTTCTTTATTCCTTCTTTTCCATTTTTGCAGGCTTTTCAATCATTTCTGGGCTCTACATTATTTCACTTCAAGCTATGCCCCACGAAATTTCATAGGAGATGAAGAAAAGAAATTAAGAAAGATACTTAAGATGTTTTTAAACAAATATATATATCATGTTAATTAACATCATTAATTTACTTAAATTAGCTAATTAAGTCTTATATTAAATATCAGAGAAGTACTATTATTTACTACCTCCAGTCGTAATTATAAAATCCTGTTTATAATCTATAAATGAGATCTTATAATTAAGATCGAAAGTAGTATTTATTAGGGAGCTTCTGAACAGAGACTCTGCCATATTACTCGTCTGTTTCTTTCTTTTCAATTCTGGAGGAACGAATAACACCTGCAGGCCCCCCCGGGGGCCGGGAGGAACCTGAAAATACCAGACTGGGCCTTTTAAATCGGCGAGAAAATTGAAATGGGCCTTAGGATAAAATATCAAATAAACCCATTCTTAGCATTAGGGCGAATAATATCATTGGGACATGATCTGCGCAAGGGAAGACAGTTGCCTGGTATTGGGCTCATGGGCCTGATCATGGGAAGAAAAAATTCAGGTGGGTAAGTTTTCATTTAATTCCATCACATCTCCTCAAATTTTGAGTTGTCAACCAACAGGAGTTAGGTTAAACAAAATGAGTTAGTTTTTCATAATATAATGAACCAAGATTCGAATCCCAGTTAAAAGAAGTGTCCACATTTAATACCCAAAAGTATCTCGAATAGGATTATCTCCAATAGAAAGATACCTATACTTAAAAAAAAAAAAATTTGAGTTGGCCAATAGCGAATTAAGAAATTGAAAATCAAATATAAAGGGTTTAGTACCTTTGAGCCTTAATATAAAATTTAATCTCTAGCTCAAACTGCAAACTAGATTTTATATTAAGAAACAAAAATAATACAAGGTTATGGATCAGGGGAGGTTGTACCACACATCACCGTGCCTCTTCATCTTATTATATATTAATACCATCAAAAGAAAAACCAAACAAGAATGAAACTATTTCTTTGATTTTTTTTTTCTGCGTGCTTCTCCGTTTGTTTGATATTTTTTGGGCGTATGAGTAAAACAATGTGGGGTTAAAGCGTAAGGTGTTGACATGCATGTGAGCATGGGATTTTCTGTGCTTACGTAAAAACAAACTCCTGCTCCACAGGCATGCTGCCTGCAAATTCAATTTATTCTCTCTTGAACCACATGATGTTGAACCAACGCCTTTTATTCTTATAGATTATATATATATATATATATATATATATATATATATAACCCCCAAGAATTACATCAATTATTATTTAATAATAGCAATGTTTCATTTAATATTTAACCATCCAACACTTGTGCTTATCGAACTACTACATCATCAATTCTAGCACACAACACAGATTGTTTTCCAAATGTATGGCTTCTACCTTGCCAACAACTACTTCCCTTGTCCCTTGCTGCTTTTCTTGCTCTGCTTCGTGCTCTATACTTTTAATGCATTCTTCCACTCTTTCAAATCATAATACTCCTCCGATCCTAAATATAAGACCCTTATACATACTAGTATAGAGGTCTTATATTTAGAATCGGAGAAGTACTATTCTCAATTCTTAATAGAAGAGTTATTTGAAGATTTAATTTAGTATTAAATATAATGTCCTAATTCAATTTGTCTTCAATGTTTTTCTATTTTGCCTTCAAGTAATCTCTATGGTGATTACATATTAAGGAGTTATTATCAAGAGATAATTCAAATGCACATAATTAATAAAAATATTTTAAGAAAGATAATATTTATTTATTACAAACAAACAAAAATTAACTAATTTTCTTAAAATTTATAAATTAATTATCTAACTTTTATATTAAAGACTGAAGTCAGTAATAGTAATAATAATGGGATGAACATATAATATGCTTTAATCAAGTTCCTTTATTGTGCAGGCCCTAATAATTAACACATGATCACAGCACAGCTTATGAGACTATATATTCAGACTAGTATAAGCAATTCATCCGCAATATACAATTAAATTAACAAGGTTTTTTCAATTATATATTCATTGTCATATTTTTATCCAAAATAAGATAATTATCCGGTATCAAAATATATGCCACATATATAATTTTAATTAAAATGTTCTGTAATTAATTATAAAGAATTAATTAAAACATCACGCATTCACAATGTTTTCTTTGGAGCCCGGCCAAGAGAAAGATATCAAGATCAGATAATAAGGAGTGCACTAATTACTCCTGTAATAATAATCAGTATAACAATTTTCCTAATACGTTAATCATTAATAATCGATATAACGTATAGTAACATGTGCATGTGAAGGACATATATCGAAGTTTTAAATGTTAGTCTAACATTCACACTTCATATATATTTATATACCAACCAATACTAAAGAAATTAGAAAAAGAAAATGTAAAAGAAATCAACAAATGAACTAAGGAGATGATCGGCTAATGTGGGTTATTACTTATTAATTAACGGCAGAAATTAAATCGCAATTAACAAGTAACTAGCTAACCATCGAAAGCCATCTTTTCTGAGAGAGAACCCTTCCAACTGCCAGAGACGCTCCACTTATCGGAATTAACCGCCGACGGCAACCCGTTGCCGCACTTAGCCACCGTTCTCACGCTCTCGATCAGCGCCTCCGTGCGCGATTCCTGCGACAAAATATCCGACAGCTGCTCGGGGCTTATAACCAGCTTCACCTTCCACACCCCGGAGCTATTATATCTCGGAACCACTTCGGCTTCCTTGCCGTCTCTATGGCTGTTCTTGTCGTAACTGAACATCCGGTATGGTGTAAGGTTGGCAGCTGACTCCTCGTCTTGTAGTTTTCTGGCCATGCTCTTGCCGGAGGAAGAAAGGCCAGAAGTATCGAGAGGCAGAAGGTAGTAGAGTTCACCGGGGACAAGCTCATCTGAGTGGAGCATGGGCTCGGAGAAGAAGGCGGGGCGGCTGCGGCGGAAGATGCCGTGGCCGGGAAACTCATTGGTGATGCACTCGACGGTGATGGGAGCATAAAGCTCCATGATGCCTCCGTTGGCGGTGACGACCTTGACCATCATGTCGTCGCCATAGTTGAAGCCTTTGAAGACACAGTTTCCCATATCGGCGGAATGATGAAAGGAAATTATTGAATCGAAGAAGGAAGCAGTATAGAGTGTGTTGCTGAAGAATATATTAAAGAGGAAGAAGAGGGCGGAGGTTTCTTGAGGGTTTCTTCATGGGAATTAATTAAACAAAATAAAAACTAGCCGACACTAAAAGCATCAAATCCCTTTCTTGCTTGAGATCAGAAAACCCAGATTCCCTTTTCAGGATATGGTTGGCTGTTTTATGGTGGGGAGGTCCCACTTGGCTTGTATTCAGAAGGAATGCCTAGGAATTTTTTTTTTTTTACAAGGTACGAATTTATATATATATATATATATATATATATAAAGAGTGAGATTTTTATTTTAAAATTTATTGGATTGATTTGTACGTACATGCATGACTGAGATGAGGAAAAATTTAAATATTGTTTACATGTTTAGCCCAAACAAAAACGATTTTTCTAGAATAAATAAATTATTTCATTAGTCTAAATTCAACGAAATCGATGTCTTAATTATACTTCCCTGCCAATTTATTCATATAATCAGCACATGTATTTGCATAGAAAGTTTGAATTCTATGTATATACAGTGATAAAATTAATTATAAATGTGCAAACAAGAGGCGATATATGGTTGTTAAGAATGGGTTAAGTTGCTTATAGAAGCGGTGTGAGCTATATAATAAAATAATATCATCTCAATGCTTATAAATGCTTTAAAAAAGCAATTTTTAAATAATGAGCTTTCCCTTCACGTTAATGCACCCCATAACTGATAGTAATTTCTTTTCATAAAAATAATTAAATGTAATATAAAAAAAAGGGATGGAGAAATCATGGTCTAAGGGACGTCCCCGTTATCATAGGAATGGTCCGGGGGGAGGACGTTATCATAACATTTTTGCTTTTAAAAAAGGGGACCCACTTTTCACCGACTGAAAATAGTATTCTTGTAAAGATGAGTCAAGAGTGGGCGACTTGGTTCTGTAAAAAGCCAACGTTTGAAAAAATGAAAACGGTCCTGCAAAGTGCAAAGAACTTAAAAGAGAGAAACTATCCATGCATATGTGTATATACATAGACTAGAGAGAGAGAAGGGGGGGGTTTTCCACAATTGCAAACGACGTCGTTGTCGAATGATTTACAAGCAGTAGATGACGATGTGAAGATTCTGGTTGATCTCGCTGATATTGAAAGCTCGCCAAAATTTGATCCTCTTAATTAACGAGTCAACTCCAATCAAAATCCAACTCCCGTGACCAAACTATATATATAATACACCAAATTACATTCATTATTATATATAAGGAGAATTACAATGAGATCCTAGAGAAGATATTTAATTATCTATTGACAAGTGAATAGTAAGTAATGACAAGTTCTAGAATATGAAATGACGATAAATTTGAGCTACTTGCTTGTTATTAAAACTTTTTACTATGAAATTTCTTGCTTAGGATCTCATGGTAATTCCCCTTTACATATATATATATAACATACTAATATACTTTTCCGGTCTTAAATATAAAACCCTTATACACATTTTTATATTTAGAATTGGAGGAGTACAAGGACATCCTAGTTAACTGGCCATATTTATTCCAATATTTTATCTTTAATAAATCAGTCTCTTTAAAATTTTCTCATGATATCCATTCAACCGTCAAGCAAGAAGAACGCACGGATGCTTCCTCAAGACATGGTCTCTGGCTAGATTTTTTTTTTTTTAATAAGGGAGTACTTGAATTATCGAATGTAAACATAATAATGATCTGAAATTGTAGAAGAAGAACAATTATATTGAGGAAGTTCCATGAGGGGATGATTCAACTTTCGGTGATACTCGAGTACAATTTGACACTCTGGGGTTATAATGATGAATGGTGTGCTTGAGATCAATCTCGTCTCAGTACCTTGTTTATATATCTTTAGTCTTTTCGAGCTAGCCAAGGTCAACAAGAGCAAAAAGGGTTTTTTATTTATATATATTCACTTAACCTTTGGTAGTAAATGACAAAAATAATTTAAAAGGCGTGAGCAGCATAATTAGCAAAAGCCTAAAAGGTAAAGATTCCTATATGGCTTTTGATGATGCTCGTAGCTAAGCTAAATCGTGTCCATTGACGTCCCACTAAACTTTAGTTTTGTAGGATGCTTCATTTTAGTCAGATGGTGGAGGCCGTTGAAGTTTTTTTTATGAAGGCAAATGGAATTTTCAGAGTATTGTGTAGTACATAATAATATTCTCTTAGCTTGGCGTGTCCCTCCGTGCGTAGGAATTAGTATATGTTGTGTTACAAAACAAAACAAAAAATGTCTGACTCGAGGTTAATGCCAACGAATAGCAAATAACGGCATTATAATTACAATGATGAAAGTAGATTGGAGGGTTCTTGTGGGGTTAGAAATTAAAGTGAGCTTTTAAATTTCAAAGTTGGTATTGAAAGCAAAACCTCACGGGTTGGTTTTGATCATTGCGTTCTAAAACTCTTATCATTTTTAGCTGTTCCCAGAGGCCAGAGGCATAAGCAGCCTTTTCTCGTTCTTTTCCTTCATCGTTTCTTTCATGTTTTCTGTTTCTCAAAGCTAAATATCAACAGTTTTGTTATTGTTTAAAGGGCAAACATGATAGTTTAGTCTTCAATCATACCTTGTTTAGGGTGAGTTTCTCTCCACTTTTTTCTTGTTAGTTGAGATAATCTATTCGAAACATTGTTGACAAGCAAATGCGAGCATTATTTCTAGTAGGAATTTAAATGAAACCTTAGTTCACAAAGGAATTAGTAGACTCAAATCTGATTGGCAGTTGCCATTTTTCACAACGTTAAAGGGTGAGTTGAGGCCAGTAAATCCAAGGCTCATTTTGAAAGTGGGCTTTTAGTCCGCCCAATCCATGGGGTTGGGCAAAGTTTGTCCTGCGGTAAGCCCATTGGTCTCGTTTGGCATGAAACATTAAAAATAAAAGATAGGGATTGAGATTAAAAACATAAAACTATATGAAAAGAGTGTTTAGTATGAGTAATTATATAATACTTGGGATTAAACAAACCCATATATGTGGGATTGAGGAATACTATCATAGGAGGTGGTATTCTCCAATTCTATCTATATGAGATTGCCTAATCCCATTTGATAAGAAATCACTCATGTTAAGTATCTTTTTAATATATGTTTTCAACCCCAGTTCCAATTATTATCCTTCATTTTTAATACTCCGTACCAAACGTAACCATTATGTTTCGTTTTTAGTGCTGGGACTTTTCTCTTAGAAACATAAATGTATATTTGTACAAAAAAGAAAGAAAGAAAAATAAATGTATAGGGTACATTGAGACATATAAAATTAAAATAGGGGGTTGAAATCCACATAGGAATCATAATTTTTCGTGCTATACACCCCTCCCCAAAAAAAAATCCCACAAAAAGTTAAATTCACCACGCAAGAATTTTTCTGAGATAACTTGGTAGAGATTGTAAAAACAGTAACATCTTCAGGCCCAAAAAAAGAGAAACGGACAAAATCAACCAGAGTAAGGCCGGCCCAATTCACAACCCATTAACAGTTGGGCTTCTTAAAGGGGCGGCTCAGTCCATCATGGCCGACCTATATTGAACCCTGGCCCGCTCTAAAATGCCTCTCGTGTCACTGTTGATTTTGCATGGATAGATAGATACCATTTCTTTTTTCACGCTACAAAAGAACTTTTTTTTTTTTTTACTAAAGCATAGATATCCTCTTATTAGAGGCAATCCTATTCGAGACATTGTCAGGCTAACAACAAAGCTTTCGAGTTCCATCATTGGAGAACACAGCAATCTCGGTGTTAGGCCCTTACGAGTCCTACCACGGCCCAATCCAAATTAGTCTAGTATCTGGTTTGTAATTTTTTGAGGAGTTAGCCCAAATACTAGATGCTTATGAAAAAAAGGGGGGATAGAAGTAACCTTCAAGCTATCTGCTTGAGGATTATTTCTATTTGTCGTTCTCTCTCACTTTCAGTTCCACCTCACCTTTCTCATTCACCGCTGGGGTCATTATCTCTCTCACCTTTCTCATTCACCCGTTGAGGTCACTATCTCTCACCTTCTCACTGTGTACCCAGTTATGAGATTTTGCGATTTCTGCTGTCATTTTCGTTCAATGAACATCATCAACGATTCCAACCAAAAACAGAATGGTATGAAGTTGTCAAAATACAGGAACCATCAGTTTCAGCGTATCGTCCAAATCAGATATACTCGTGCAATTATTTTGTGGATCATACACAAATTTGTGTGCCTGGCTACACAAGTTGCATGCTTTGGTATATAAATTATCAAACATTATAGAAAACTCAGTTTCGTGCATCACTGAAAATCCATATTTCGGTCCACCTTCATCAAAACAATCCCTATAAGTGGAAATTACGATAAGTCCCATTTCGATAGATATATGAGACTCGCATTTCACGTTTCTATTAATTTCTAGATGCAGGAATATTGCACATATATATATATAGGTTATAATATACGAATCGGATCTCTTCAATTTTGAAGAATAAAGGTTCCGTTTAGTACGAAGTATTAAAAATGAGATTGGGGTTGGGATTGCAATTAAAAAAAATATTAAAATAGTATTTAGTATGAGTGATTACTTATTATATGGGATTAGACAAATCACTTCTTCCCACATATATGGATTTGGCTGATCCTATATAACAGGTAATTTTTTATACTAAATACTCTTTTACTAAATTTTCTCAATTGTAATCTCAATTTCAATCCCTCGTTTTTAATGATTTCTACCGAATGTAATCAAAGAGTTAAAATGTCGCTGCCCTTATCAAGTTGTTCGTGAAGATTTAAATAAATAGCAAAACCGTCATGTTAAAGAATGAATTGAAGGGGAATAAATGATTATATAAGTGGTGATCAAATAAAAGTCGTGATTGACCAAATTTTTGGAATTTTTGTGTGACTTGGAAGTGCATTTTGTCCAAAACACATCATTACATTAGTTTATATAAAACCACCAAATGTCTGCCAAATCGAAGCCATGCATCATGCACAATGTAGCCAAAATATATGTACTGATGAAAGCAGCCTAAATTTAAGAAATGGTCTTTGAATTTCGAACCACGGGCTTTTAATTCCTTGTCTCGTCACAATCATGAAACTTGCCTTGACCATTGATTTATCTCACACATTCATATGACTTCATTCCCTTCAAACCTTAGGCCTAATCGATCACCATATCACTATATATAAAAATGTAACTCTTTAACAACGCTATAATCACTGTACAAATTAAAAATTCCTCACATAAAACCGCCCTTTTTCTTATAGTTTTCAAGAAAAACTCAAAACTCAAAACTCAATGGGGACCTCAATTTCTACACCTGAAATGAACCTCACTCAAAGTCAAATGGATTCTTCTAATAAAATTCTTCCCATGCATGTGTGTTTATAGCTTCTTTTGAATTTAATTTTCCTAACAAAATAAATTCTCAAAAAATATTTCAAACTAAGAGAAAGGCCAGTGGGAGGGTTATATGCAACAGAATCACGATGCATGCATGGCATTAAGAAGGAAATATAACTAATTACCAGGTTCATCTCATGGCTAATGGCTAGTTAATTTAAACGTGGGTGGCTACCGGCCAATGGTTTCTCTGTATTTCAAGTCCAAATAAGGTTCTGGTCTTGTCATTAGACAGTTCCTTTCTGCGTCATTAACAGACAAAATATGTTGGATGAAGGAATAATACAAATTAAATGACGTAATTAAGCAGTACTTTGCAAGTTGGAACCACGAAATATTGGTCATATTGTGAAACTGATTACGATCTTTCCTTTCAATTAAGTTACTTTGCAGCATCCCTTATTTGAATTATTAGCTTTCCATTTCCTTCTGCCGCGGCAATTAAGGACCTTTAATTCCATCCCTCATTCATCATTAAGCTATTTGAAAATCAAAAGAATCTTATCGGTGTTTTCTTCGAGCCTTCCTTCGCAAGAGAAACTCATACGAGTAGACCAATAATCTAACAACGTGCAGAGAGCATACTTTACTGGAAAAGGAATTTTCTCTTTTGGTTTTTTCATATTGAAAGCTGTGTTTCAAAATTAAACTCCAATCTTTCAAACCAATCTAAAGAAAAAAATATAAAGTTCTACTTAAATCTTGTTCAGTGGCTATAATTTTCATACACTAACATCATGAATGTCATAATTAAAAAATTAAATTTTTGGCAATACTTGAAATGCCGAACAGCGATCAAATACTCATTTAATCTTAAATACAAGACATATTTTGTAGTACACTACGAAATGAATATAACGCAGGAGGAGTAACATTTTTTATGGAAAAAAATTGTGAAGGTGTAGTATAACTGACATCTCACGCCGTCACGCGGCCTTACCAGGTTACAATTATTAATGCCCCTTTTCTCATTTTTAAATGATGAAAACAATGCTTAAAACTCATTAATTCTATCTTTCAATTACTTTGTCCTGATTAAGTAACCACATCTCTTGAGAAGTCAAAATGCTAAGTTTAAAAAATACTATAAATTAACATTAAATAAGGATAATATAAAAATGTAATAAATATTTATTAGGATCGTCTCTTACAAATAAGATGAGATAAAAATCTCTCCTCCAAATGCCTAAATATTAAAAATATTAGAAGGAGCATTCTAGACTAGTGCATAACACTATGAATTTTGTTAACTTTTACTCACCAGTCTAGAATATGGAGCCATTGAGATAGGCGGGTACTCTTTTGGTTGTCAAGACCTACCTCTTACGTTGTCATGGGAGAATTACAGAGAAATTTCAAAAAAAAAAATTTATCAATAAATTTTAAATGTAAGTCAAGGGGAGGTTTAGGTTCTAAATATAATTCATGTGTAGTATATGTTTTAATGTTTACTTTTGAATTTTACTATTATTTAATCTTTATTGGAAAAAAAGGAGAAATACGTGAAAGATTTGTAAATATAGAAGGAGAAAAAACTATAATAAGGATAAAATTGAAACATTTTATCAATTTAATGTATTTCTTGATATACCAGAATGTATTATAAATTACTTATATTTAGGATCAAAGTGATATATGTTATAATTAAGTCATTATTTAGCTTCTTTAATTTTTTGCCAAATTAATCAGCCGGGTCGTATTCCTTTAATTCTATTTATAAATCACTTTTAACATATTTTAAAAATACCAAGAAAAATCTTTAACTCATTAACTCTCCATTAAAATATAATAATTTTATAACTTTACTCCTATTTAATATATATACCTTTTAAAAAATAACTATATATACTATATGATAAATGAAGAATAAAACAGTACATTCATATTAAAAATTTAATGAAGTAAATAAAAAACCCTTCTCCTCCAGCCTTATAAATATAAACAAAGGATTATATCGGTGGTCGTCTTAATTAGAGTGCTCCTTCATGGGAGGGCCGCAAATTAAATGTGAAACAGATGTGAAACTGCCAACTGTAACAAACTGGGAGAGTGACGCAATTAATAACGCGTCTGTGTCAATAAGGGATGCGTCTTCTACGTCAAACGCCATAATGGCTGACGATTAAGTTTCCTCCCCCACCCCCCCCCCCCATGCCTCTCATCTATTTAATGAAGCCCGCATCGTATCAGCTCCCCACTTAATCTCCTTGTTCATATCGCCTACCTCTACCTATATGACTATAAATCTGTCCTCAAACCCAGAAAACCAGCTTGATCCATGATGGGTAACGCTTGCTTTGGGAAGAGCAGGAGGAGCAGCAAGGCGGCGATGATGGTGCACCCGCTGGATCATCATCGTCACTGTCGTCCTGATGGTGATGATGAAGGCGGTGTGAGGAGGTTGAAGGTGAGGATGACCAGTGGGCAGCTGAAGGAATTGATGGCTGAGCTTAAGAAGGAAGATCCAAGCAAAGGCCTTTCTGATTCTGAGTTGGGGCGTTTGGTGTTTCGGGAATGCCTGAAAGGAAGGCTCCATGCTCGTCTTGTTGCTCAAATCACTACCGGTAGTGAAGATTGTTCTGATCACTCCACAGCGTTCACAAGTAGCGGCAAGAGTTTGAGCACAATCCAAGAACTTAGTGACGATGACGATGAAGATCATCATGATCGTTCGTAAGTTTCTGGGTTATATATATATATATATATATATATATAAACTGTGCGTGTAAGAGAGATAGATTGGTTTGGATATACGTATATCCTTTTGTTTTCTTCGAACTTCAAGGATCTTTTTGCTTGAAACTGTGTCATTCCAGAGTCATTCGAACTGGCTGAACCAAAATATGACTGCTGGGGGGAGGGGGGATGACATGGATCTGCCAAACGTTAAGGTAAACATGATGTAAAGTGTTGGTTGCTTGTATTAAAGAAGGATTCCATATTTGGTGCTATTGAATCATTATTTGCAGTTTATGAGTATACTTATTTATATATATACACACTCAGATTTCCAAGAGTGATAAAGGAATCAGCAATTACACCTGTTGAGAGATTTGCTTATAACGGAAAGTTACTACATAGAATGAGTTCTTTTTTCCCTTTATTTTTGTTCGTCAACAAGCATACCCATACTTCATTTTTGAGAGGAAGAAGTGAAGGAATCTACATGGTTATCTCACTTAACTTTTAACGTAGGGAGAAAACATAATTAATTGAAGTATCATCGCTTGTATCTCGCCAACATGGTCAAAGGGGTGGCGATAAATGGATATTTGAGCTTTAGGAAGGTTTATTAAACTATGTTATGTTTTGTCACTCAAATTTTATCTAAATTAAATTTCAATATATGGAGAGATGACACTTCGGCTTTTTTGTCCTTTTGTGGGTAAAACGATCAATTACATTGAAACGAAAGTAACACTACCACACCTAATCACCTTCAAACAAAAGACACTGAAAATAAAAGGCCAGGTTGGATGTATCGGCTGACCCAACTTGGGCTGTACAGAAAGGCCCATGCAGAAGAAGTAAAAGACTTTTTTCTTTTAGGATTAATATAATTTTTTATTCTTTAAATTTGTTGTCATTTTAGTTTGTCTCTCAAATTTCAAACTATAAATTTTAAACCCTCAAGGGACAAAATAATTTAGGCTTTTATTGAATTATAGGGATGAATATTTTAAGTAAAAAGAAACTTGAAAGACCAAATTTATAATTTGAAATTTAAAAGACCAAAATCAAAATAAGAACAGGACAAAAAATTCTATTAATCCCTTTTTTCAAGATACCCAAAGTATTTAGGGGAGGCAAAGAAGAACCATTATTAATGGGAAGTAATGAGGGCCAGTAAACTGCCAGGGAGGTTCCATGCTTGAAATTATGAGCACATGAAATTCAGATCTTCAATAGGATTGCGAGAACTTCCATTTAATCCACATGCCGGCTCATGGCATAAAAATTCAAACAGGAAGCAAATGAAGTATTCGACTTCTCCAATGCTGTAAGACGATGATGAGAAAACGTTGTGATATGAAATATAGGAGATTGGAAACACAGCACAAACCAGTGGTTTTTAAAAGCAAGTATAATGGCTGGGGGCTGAAAGTTCTTTTCTTCCAATCCTCTTCAACTGATATATGCTCAAGATCCTCCGAATATATGGGAGTTCTGAAGTTACCCTTTAAAATGGTTGTGCGTGGCTGGAGGAGGATCCTGAATGAAGGTATTCTAGTTGGTTTTGGAGGATCAGTCCATGGATCCCGTCTTTCTGTCTTTCCCTTGAGCCACAGATTTCTGGCTTTGTTTAGATTCTTGGTTTTTGCATGCCATGCTCGTTTTCCTCCAATCATTTTTTCTTTTGCGAGGAGGATCATTCATAACTCTGGTCTCTGGACTCAGCGTTAGGCAAAAAGAGTCGCTTTTTAAAAACATGACTACGCTTAGTTGGGGGGGACATAACCTATTACTATTCCTGATGAATGTTGGTTCTGGTGAAAATCGTTAATTTCTTATAACATGAAGAATTAATATTCGAATTCTCATAAAAAAAATATTCATATTTAATATCTAATGGTATTTTGAAAAGAATTATTGTTAATAAAAGAATACATATATTTAGGGCCCAAAAACCACGAGCTAGCCCTAGCTGGGCTGGGTCCTTTGGGCGACAAGAATCTCACCACTGAAGATACATCTGTATTTGCCAATAATATATGGAGATATGACGATTTGACAGACAAGGGCATGCGAATATACCAGTTTTATACATTGGAAGAAACCTTTGCACACAAACCAAGATGCTGACCAGTCCTTTGGCTGGAGGTCAAAATACCGGCCACCAAAGCTACCACGACAATGAATACTTATTTTTTAGAAAAATAAAAACAAGGAATATTACCATATTTTCATCTTTAAATTTTAATTTTATTTTGGTCTAATGAGTGGACGGAAATTTTAAAATCTTTTAAGAGTTCACTGATATTAATTTGCCATTGTAGGGATTTGTTAAAATTCTTCCTATATAAAGATATGATGATTTGACAGATAATGGTGTAAAATTATACCAGTTTTATACTCCCTCCGTTCCTTATTATAAGAGACATTTGATGCTTATAGCATGTTCCTATATATAAGAGACACTTACAAGTTGTCTCTACTTTTTGTGTTGATTTACTATTTTACCCATATTTATTATCTCCAACTCACACTCTCCCTTCCTCCCACTTTTCTTTCTTTTAATAATTTAATTGTTCTCTCTCATGCTCTCTCTCCTTATTAATGAGGGTATTTTTGGAAAAAAAATATACTTTTTACACATTAATTGTTCTTAACTAATTTTAACTGTTTTTTTTATCAACGTACTTCGGTTATTTGTCTCTTATAATAAGGAACAGAGAGAGTACATTGGAAGAAAACACACGAATCAAAATGTTTTACTTTATTTTCTAAAACATTATTATTAATTATGTGCATTAAAACTGCTTATTGATAGAAGCTTTTTAACATATGTAATCATCTTAGAAATTATTTAAGAGTAAAATAATTAAACATTGAACAAAATGAATTAAGATATTATATTAAGAATCAAATTTACCGTCTAACTAATCTTTGTAGTATAAAATACAGGAGCTGATAAATGTAGTTATGTGCACACACCGATGGTAATAATGTTATTTAATTGAAGAACAACGTAGTTTGAAAGTTACAAAAGCTGACACCAGAACTTGGGATTAAATTTAAAATGAAAAATGAAAAAGGGAAAAGGGACCGTTAGATTTAGAGGTTAATAAATTAAAGGGGGGTAATAAGAATGAGTGAATGAAACTGGCGACGCGCATGTGATCCCTCCTCTCAACTCTGACACCCGTTATTCTGTTGTGCCCAAAACACCTCCCTTCCATGCGCCGGTGGACCACCCAATCATAACTCTACCCACCAAACCACTCCCCCGGGGGTTTTCTCTTTTTTTAAAAAAAAATCGATAAATGTATGCTTTAGTCTCTCTTTGAAATTTAACTCGGGTTTGATACAGCTATATCTTTTTTTTCCCCAACTTCATACAGCTTATATTAATTCAATATAGAAAGGGAGAATCCCAATCAAATCCAGCCAAAATACCTAAATTCAGATTTAAGTCTACACTTTTAGCAAATTCCTAATTAGGCCATGAGACTTAATTAGGGATTTTTAAATGTTGTTAAATCACCAAAATGCCCTTCTTCAATTAAAAAGAAAACTTGATTAATATGCCTCTCCCAAGTAATTCCTCATCTCTTATATTTTTTTTAGACCAAAAAACATATAAGTAATTTTGCAATGTTTGAAATTTGTATATATAACTTATACTATTAAAAATATTTTAATAAAACATGTTAAATTACAAATATAAGTAAAATTATAAATATTTTTTATTTTCAGTTCTTGTAATTTACGTTAGTTTTATTTATTTAAACAATATTGGATCCAACTGAAAACGTAAATAATTACGATTTAATATTAAATTTTTATTATAATTAAGATATTTTAAAATTTTAAAATAAATATTTACAACCTGAAAAAAAAATATTTATTTAAAGATTACATATATTATAATTTGAAATGTTTTATGAAAATATTTTGAAGATTTTAGTTATATTATAAAATTCAAACACTCAAAAATTATTTAAATTTTTTTTGTCTAATATTAATAATAAGAGATGATGAACCACTTTAAAGGGATAAAATAATCAATTTTCATTTTTAACTAAAGAGGGGCGTTATAGTTACTTAACAATATTCAGCAATTCCTAATTAGGTCTTATGTCCTAATTAAGAATTTGTTAAAAATGTAGGCCTCAATTTAATTTTAAGTATTTCAGCAGGATTTAATTAGGATTTTTCCATATATAAATTATGTTTAGGTATCATTTGATATATTATTTTTTTCTAATTTTCCTTTTATTTTAAGCATGAAGTGAGAAATCTTAAATTAAAATTACCTAAATAAGGATGGTCATTAAAAGAAATGTATTTTTTTCAATAAATTTAATCAGTTACTAAACTTCCTGCCAATATATACATACATATATATTTCCCTAGTCCTATTTATAAGAGGGAGAAAGAGTATTTCTTATCTTTAATATAAGTCATCTAATTAAATTTATTATTTGAATGTATGATTTTATTCCTAATTTATTATGCTATAGACTATTGTTTTCTTAAAGATTATGTATAATGTGAGTAAAGCTTAAGGTGTTATTAAATTTTAATGTAGAATTATTAATATCTAGGACTTTTCATAATTTACTTATTAAAAGTACCTTATAAATAAGGCAATAAGAGTAAATTATAACTAGGATCAATCTTTACCTTTCATGAAAATTTTAAGATCTATCTTTATGGATAGTACTCTTAAATCATTAGTGTAAAACCTGCTGAATTAATTTGAGTTGGTTAAAAAAATTAAATAGATTACTTAATTATAGTAAATATAACATAATCTCGGTATAACTTATACATATAATATCATATTATATCAGATTATAACTTAGATACATTAGTTTAAAAAACGATAACTATAAAAAGTAAAATGAGTTAAAATCCTACATTTAAAACTAAAATTAACCTCTAACTAATTCCTACGCTTGGGATGGAAGGGATATAAATTGTGATTCTTTTTTTCAAATACGCCTAATTAGGCATAGATAATATTCTCTCGATACTTAATATAAGACCCATTTAACTAATATGATTAGATTAAGAAAGTTAGGTGAGTTAGTTAATTATAAGAAATGTGGTAAGTTTTTATTAAAATACCATAACCATCTTTCCTAATACTCCCTACCTTTTCTACTTGACTATGATTGAGAAAGTATCCATATGAGTAATTTAGAAAAATTTGATAAATATAAAAAATGAATCTTATATTTAATATCAAAACTAACTCAACAATTATGTTTTATATTAAAGACCAGATGGTAATAAAACGGGACAAGAAGTGATTGAAACTTCCTGCCGCCAACATATCATATGTGATTGATGAAAGAGGGGGGTGTTACCTCAATCAACTGTATGATTCCTCATGTCCTCCCACCAGTCATGGAGCTCTTGGGATGAGATTTGGGACCTTTTTTGGTCCACCACAAATCAAATAAAAATTATACTCGTACTACTTTCTATTTTTAATATAAAATTTAATTAATTAATTTGATTAAAAAATTAAAAAATTATTAAATTACTTAATTATAATATATATTACATGATCTCTTTAAAATAACTATGTTAATCTTTAGATAATATATCAATTTATAAACGAGACAAATTAGTTTAGAAAAAAGATAAATATAAATATTTAAAGTAACTTAATACTATTTCTGTCTTTAATGTGGAGCTAATTGACTAATTTGAGTAATTAGGAAGATAGTTAAATTAATTATTTATAATAAATAAATTATTTTTTCTAAAATATCTTTGCTAATCATCTAATGTATTGACTAAAATTATCATTATTATAAGAACTATCTTAAAAAAGATAAATATAAAAGATAAAGTAAATTAGAGTTTATAATCAGAACTAAAATAAAAATTAAATAACTTTTTATATTAATTACTGAAGATAATAAATTTTTTAAATTTTTTAAATTAATCAACTGAGAACCAGAGGGGGCGATGGTATGAAATTACAATTTTCATAATTGATAAACAGCACATCATCCAGCTCATTTCAAATCCGAGGGGGCCCACTTTAAAATTGCACATATCACTTCATGCAAACTGCAAAAGAAGCCATATTGTCGTTGGCCAAAAAAAAAAACCAAGTTGTCAAATCCAACACTTCGGTTGACTTTGTCCAAATATCAAAACATGTGTCTGTAGCTTCCTCTAGCCTTGTCGCCTATAAATCTCCCTACCTCCTAATTAAATCATCTCCTTATTATTGTTTCTGTTCCTCAGTTTTGAATTATACCAGAATATCATCAGTGACACATTGCTTCGTCGCCGGCCCCAAAAAAATGTCATCCTGCGTTGAAAACAAATAATATAATAAATCCCTATTATTTAATTAATGACAGGAAAAAATGCATAACTAGTGATAATAAATGGAATGGAAAAAATTAATATATATGCCTACTCTTTATACTATTATTGTGTGGGGGAATGTTAACACAGGTGTCATCAAAGGCGACGTGGAATAATGTTATTGGACGGTGAGACGACTATCTTGACATTGGTTTACATCATTGAGGAACATGGCTGAACTTTTTCTTTTGGATGATGAATTTTATGGCCTGGTTAATTATTTTTTTTTATAAATAATTTGTCAATGTTTTCTATATATAGCAACTTTGGTTGAATAAATATACTCCTCCGGTCCTAATTATAAGATTCAATTGACTTATTGAGGGATTAAGGAAGTAAGTTAAGTTGGTTATTTATAATAAATAAATGTTGTTATTCTTAAAATATCCTTGTCAATTAAGTATATTGGCTAAAACTATCATTATTAGAAGGATTATCTTGGAAAAAAATGCATAAATAAAGAGAGAAAGGATTGGGTCTTATAATTAGGACCAATATAAAAAAGTCAAATTGGTCTTATAATAAGGACCCGGAGGAGTATAAGTAATCTGTGTGACTTCTTTTCATAATCTCCCCACCTTTAGATTTTTTTTAAAGAATGTAGGGACTAATGAAAGTTACAAAAATTTAAAAAAAACATTATTAAAATTTTTAACTAAGCTAAGAAATTAGAGCATTGGTTAGCCTTGCATGATGCATGGATACATGCCACTCACTTTTCACGAGCAGCCTTTCTTCTTTAATTAAGTCATGGCAATAAGGATCTTAAAAGCACATGCACATGTAGCTGATGGCGAATTTAACTATATATATTCTTCCCAGGAAAGTTCTCTCTATGAAATTTTTAATTTTTATTAACGAAATTCAAATTTTAAATT
>NW_021637590.1:0-70005 GCF_004799145.2 Neltuma alba | reverse complement strand
ACCCGCAATAATATTTTCAAGTCTTCTGTTAAATAAGTTTAGATGCTACTAACAAGCATGTCAAAACGATGGTCAAGTGAACCGTCCTCCTTACAGAAACTAAAGCCATTGAACCTTGTTCTCACACAAAAAAGGGGCAGTACATGAGATGGAAGACCAGAGTGTAAGATTCCTGAACAAGTTACTTCACTAAAGGATATAAAAAGTCCGTAAATCTACAATCACTTCATAATGAGGAGACAAAAAGCACGCCAGGGTGGCAGCACCCTTGTATTAGCTGTCAATTATACAATGAATCAATCAAAGGAATTTGATATGTTACCTTTCACCATAAAAACTTGTGATTTACTATAGGATTTCATATAAAACAGTAGAACTAAAAAAAGAATCAGATAGCTAGCTAATTCAGGATCGTGGAATTTCTTTTCAAGCTAAACTTGAACCTAGATGGCATCACCAAAACCAGGCGTTGCGGCTGTCAACAGCCTTCACTGAAGTATACACCAAGGGCATCCTTCCATACTCTGCAGCAAATTTGTTTACACATTCTGTTCTTCTTTCACTGTGACCACCCAGGCTGCTGATTCCGGTTGATCCTATCTCAAATATTCTACCTAGAAGATTGTAAAGAAAAAAAAGTATCAGTAAATTTGATATGTGGATGTATCCATGCACAGATGGGATATGTCCAAAACTGTGGATTATATATGAGCAAGACAATCTAAAATCAAGCACCGACTCATTCACAAGCTTCAATTGGTATAACAAGTAATATACAGGTTACTGACTACGTACTTTGATGAATTGCATCACTAGGCAACCAAAAGAGGGGTATGGTAAAGATGAAAAGCCCCACCCGAGATTTGGATTCAGTAAGAGACAGTTTAAATGGATCCTAATCTTCCGATTACAACTTAAATAAATGAAATGATTCTTTTCTGTTCAAGCAATTTGGAGCATCTGCTGGCTGAAAATGATTGAGATAGAATCTCAACGCCTCTCGCTGAATCCAAAAATAGTTATTGATCGTGAGAGGCTTCAGATTGACATGAATGGAACAATTATGATGATAGATATATGAGTAGCAGAAATGCCTACTTTAGCTTCTCCAATTCTTCAATTATGAGATATAACATACGTTCCAACAATTTAGAAATAGTTCCCTCTATACACAAGTTAGAACATTGCCGGTTTAGCAGAATTTTGCATTTCTATTTTCTTGCGTCTATTGAAAAAGGATAAAATAATGCCTTTGTACCCAAATAACAGCACATGATGTCGTCATCCTCATAAGATGGGCCAAATGTTCACAATATCTCATGGACAAGGAGATGATCTGTTTCAGAGATAGCAATTACCTTTCACCCATATCGGTGGTGCACCAGTTGCATTAGCAACAAGGAAAGACATTGCAATATCTTCACAATTCCTGGTGAAATCATTTAACAACAACGTAATAATATAGGAATCAGATAATTTACAATATTCAAGTCTTTAAACCAAGAAGGAAGCAATTAATTTTTTAAGAGAAAGAACCTTTTCTTGGTCACATATTCTCTAATTGATGCAGGCATCTCATTCGTGTAGAGACTAAAATACTTTTGTGGAAGAATGCTGCCTTGGAGAGCACCATGCTGTACGTACCAGTCCACCACACAGACCACCACCCCCGTATTCAAATTTATCACCATTTCCTTTCTGCAAGTGAGTTGAATAACTTGAAAGGTCAACATAAGAAGTTTTAAATGGGCCCCATCCTCATAAGAATCTCACTAAACCAATAAGAAATAACAGTCATAAAGACAGACAAACTTTCAAGGGTTGAAGGATTACATAAATTGAATTGCAAATTCACATCAAGAATTACAGATGAAAGACACTAAACTACAGCTTCTAGTATATCGGATCACCATACTAAGAGACACTCTTAGTTAACAAAAGAAGTTCAACTTTTCTTTCCGTTTAAACTCAAATCCTCGCTGACAATGATATAACAGCTCCCCTGTTATGATGGTAATCTACATAAGAATCAACAAGTTATCTTGCCATAACCCAAGTTGTAATCAACATTGGTTTTTTTTTTTTCCCTCTCTCTCTAAATTACTTGTCTAAATAAGACTTACTTTTGAAATGGAACTCCACTCAATCTGTCCACAAAAACTATTTGCTTTCTATTTTGGAAACAGAATGTTGAAAGGTACCACCGTCAAATATAATGCTAGTTAGAGGTCCTAACTCATATACCGACATTGTTCTGTACAAAAGATAACCAAAAAGGAAATATTATGTGATCAAAATTATAAGGGATAACAGACAGCCAGTAGAGGGATTTAAAAATAAGTATAATCATACCGAGGAATGTACCCAATGGGCACGGGGAACAAATCCCACCATTGTGTCTGGTGCACTTTGCCAAACATCAAATGCAAATTCCACAGAAGAGCAAGGAAATATGACATCATCATCAATGGAAAAGACTGCATCTGCCTCTAAATCTTTGATTGCCTTAAACCTATTGTTTAAACTGTCTTCTTCATTGATATCAAACTTCAATTTGACGTGTCGCCCATCTTTAGAATTGGACTGCACTACATGGTGTAAAAACTTTAAAAGGGAATCTGAAGGAGGATTAGGTTCGCTCCACACACAATATGTATTGATTTTAGCCGAGGACATGATGAATAGTGCTTGATGGATTGCTTTAGGAGATCATATCTCTTCCATGTGTTCATTACAATAGAATATCCTTTCCTGTTAAGAAACATAGAATGAAATAAGTTCCCAAACATTGCAATCTATATAAGCTCAACACCTGAAGGAAATGAAAATTAAGAGCAGCAGCCTATATTTATCATCTCACAATGCTCTCCAAAAAGCGTGACAATGTGAGGCAGCGTGTCCTCCTCCAGACTCCATAAGAAAATGGATAGTCATTCATGATAAAATTAAGAGCAAGTTAGAAAGCAATTATACCGTAGACCAAGCAAAGGGTTATGGTGATTTGAAGAGAATCTATAAGAACTAAAAGTTGTGATTTAAACTCTAGACCCTGAAGGTGTCCTCACCAGTCTCGTTTTAAGGTCCTGTCTCCAACACCCCATTTCATGAATTAGTTTGGTAACATAAATTAACCTAAACGGCTAAATCCCCAAGCGAGAATTTTAAAACTCAGATAATTGTGACTTGAAAAGCCAACCTTTGTCGGAGAGAGGATATGGATATTACTCAAGCAGACATTCAACGTGCCACAGTAGCACTAAAAAAAGAGCCTTATCGGACTATATCCACGCTTTAAAACCTTATATATCCAAGGTAAGCACAACAATATCTACTTCATAGAATGGATTTGCAACTTTTTTTATGAAGATTTGCAACTTCGTTTACCTTCTTTCTTTCTATTTTTAGTGGAAAGGGAAACTTTCATTTGCCTTTATCAATTCACTGTCCTACTCTTTTTCTTTTGTGTCTATAGAAGCCGTTATAAGCAAACTATCAGCTGCTGGGGATCCCTTTCAAAATATTATTTGGCAATATTTCAACCAAAAACTGAAATGATCTAAGTTACTTGAGGAAGGCAATCTTTTTTTCCCCCCTAGGTTCGCTTCCTCCCATGCTCGCCCCAAATAGAAATTTTGAGAACTAGTAAGTGGAGCATAACATATGCAAAGGAATAACCAACTGATCCAAAAACAAAAGTCCGTTAGTATAAAAATCCACGAACCTTGAGGCAGAGTAAGGAGTGAAAACAGGACTCTGATTGGTCCATACCGCGAAGGCGGAAGCACTGCAGGTGAGCACGAACACCGTAAACGCAATGCAACAACAGAGCAAAAGCTTGATCTTCACCGATTTAACCGGGGCTACCAGGAGCTGCCGGGAACCTCTGCTCTGCCCCGACGATTCAACTTCAACCACACAGCAGCTCCCTCTCATCACCGCCAGCTTCCTATATATGGAGAGAAAACAATACACCCTCGCAAGGGACGCGCCAGCAACCCGAACCCGATCCCTCCGACAATGATCCGAAAGTCTCAGCAACAAGTCGGATCTTCGTCCATCCGAGCTCCTTCGCAGCCGGTAAGAGAAGAGCTAGTGATCCAGCGTGGCGGAGGTGTACAAGGGAATCCGAGAGGGGGGAAGAGGAAAATGAAGCAGTTTCCCAGTAGTTAGGTTCCCGTCCGAATGCTGTGTCGTATGCCCAGACTGGTCATCCTTCAGATCAGAGAGGACGCAAAATTGTCCTGGGCGCGGCACGAAGACCGTTTCTTCTTCTCTCATCACCAGGGACATCCGAATTAGATGTCGTGACACGTGGACAGTCATGTACCGTCCGATGGAAGCGTCCGGCGACTTGATTAGATCTCGCGGTGTAGATTACTGCTCTATTGGAGAAGTAAATTTCATAGAGCCCCAAATAAAGCGTGGCACGCTTGTTTTTTTCTTAGGTGAACAGTGCGGGAGAAATGAGACACAAATATATGATGGATATCACATGTAATTACACGTGGAGGGTGATGATTAATTGAATGGATACTTAGGTTTGAAGAAAATACTGTAACTGTTTGGTTCAGTCACATTCACTGGATAGGACACATGGAATCAACACATTATTTGGTGCTCGCATACTTCCATCAATCTCCCAACGGGTGTGGTTTAAAAAAAAAAAAAAATCTACCAAGGAGATTCGCTGGCAAAAAAAATTTTAAAAAAAAGCCACCAAGGAGATTGACTACTGATTATTTATTCTCTGTTTTTCTCCTGCAATCATGAATCCGGTTAATTCAAGGCATCAAAGGCAGCATCTTTGGCATGAATAATTACCTAAAATATTAAAAGGTTCATTAATCTTGGATTATACACCTTATATATTGAATACTATCTCTTATTAATAACATTAAAAAAATTAGTTAGTTATTTATGACAAATTTGTATTAAGTATTAACTTCCTTAGATTATATTATTATATAAATAATAATTTTATGTATTGAAATTACTCTCTCTTTCTTGTCATTAGCTCTGTCCTTTTCAAACCTCCTCCGCCCTTCTCCTTCCACTCCCCATCCCCGAAGCCTTCTCCTTCTCCAATCACCTCCACCACCACCCTTCTTGTCTGATATATTCTGTTTCAACGTCATCGTCATCCTGTGAGTGACGGTGTTCATGTAATTCTGCATTAGTATTGGAGGGTAACAAATCTTTTAAATAATATACATGCATTAAACACACGAAAGGTTAAAAATTGAAGGCATGTTATTTTTCTTGATCATGATGAAACTCAAACCTTCAAGTTGGTGAAACAACAATCTCCTCATCATTTTCTTTTTTCCATCTCGTACCAAAGACTTATCTTTTATTAGATTACTAAAGTTGCCTCAACTTTCTTTGCATTCTTGAATCACACTAATGTTATCTTTTACAAGGAGAATTTGCAATTTTTTTCTAGTTACTCTTTTACAAAATTGGTATTTTACTAATTTTTTATTTCCTAACCTTTTCAACGCAGAACTTAACTATATGACTTTTTTAATTTTATATTCCTTCGGTCCTTAATATAGGGCCAAATTCTTGAGTTGATTTTGGTCTTAAATATAGACCCTTTATCATATTTATCAATTTCTCTAATTACCCCTATAGATACTCCATTAACCATAATCAAACAAAATATGGAAAGGAGGTATTAATAAGATAATTATGGTGTTTTAGGAAAAATGTGTCATTTTTATTATTTACTAACTTACCTAACTTCCTTAATCTAATCAAATTAATTAAATGGGTCTTATATTAAGGACCGAAGGAGTAACATTGATCTTTTTATTAAAAAAATGTATATGACATTGACTTCTAAACAGGCCATTATCAATCAATTTTTGAGGTTCTTTATCGTATTTCCAACAATAACGATGAACAAGAAAACAAAGCTAAACAGGGAGAACAGCGCCTGTGAAATTCTTGCATCATAAATCATCCTGCTTACTTCTACGGCCATGATAGAGCATGTAGAATCATGAAGATGATATTGAACTTGATCATGATCCTCCAGATACGGCCCAAAAACCAGAGCAGAGTTATTATTGTGCACTTGCTTTTTAGTCCATGGCAAAGGGAAAAAAAAAAAAACTTCTGTTGTTTGTCTTTATGTCTAAAAAATCATTCCCGCCTTTTAGTGGTATTCTCTAGTTGACAATAATTCTATTTGAGACATTATTAAATATTAAACGTGACTACCTCTCCCAACTGAAATTAAAATATTAGTCCGTCACAGGAATCTTTGTTTTCACTTTTTTTTTTGTTGTTGTGCGGTATATGCATGTAATTCTTCCTTCTTTTCTTTTTTTGGTGCAAACATGTAATTCTTCTGGTATGAGCAAGAAATGAATCTTCCACGTAAATTGGGCCTAATAGTTATGTAAAACAAATAACAGCAGGCCTATATTGCGTCAATTTTGTGCCCCACATGATCCGAAAGAAAACCAGCCTAATGTAGTGGGGAGACCAATGGCTTACGAATATATCATCTATAGAAATTTTGTACTCAGTGCTTAGGAAAAATCTCAAGAGAAGTGTTTAGTCATACCTATATCTCAAGTATTCAAAAAGAAAATCAACGGGCGAATGGAAAAAATTTATTTAGTAAAATTATAATCTATAAAACAAGTATGTACAATATCTAATAAAAAATTTTAAATTATACGAAGTCAATCGCGACCAATTACCTGCAACAGATCCTGTCAGTGGATTATGGGCCAGTGCTTTGACTGATTCAGAGATTAATTTCTAATATGCTATTAAGGTTTTTAGTATAAAACCCAATTAATTAATTTGATGAGATTAAAAAATTAGTTATGCCTGCAATTATAGGTGTTTATAAGCGTTCTTCACATACTTACTTCGTATTTTATATGTTACGACTGAAAAATTGCTTTTAAACTATTTCAAATAGGCCCTTGGAAAGTTAAATAAATTATTTTAAAGTATTATATTTATCGTTTTTGTTTAAATTAGTTTGGTTGGCTTATAAACTAATATATAGTCTAATGATATATATAAATATTTTTAAAGAAATCATGTAATAGTAATTTTTTTTAACTTTTTAATTTCACTAAATTAGTCAGCTATGTTTTTTTTTTTAATATGTTTCATATTAAAGACAGGGTAATATCAGTTTTGACACACATACAAACGTGTGTTGGGGGGTGATGTGTGAAATTTTTGTTATTTTTTATTTTTAAAAGGAATGGCCCTAAGCACTTGGTTTGCCCGAATTCGTACATCCAAACCCGGAATTGTTCATATATTAGTTTATATGCTTTTTTTTTTTCCTTCCAGCGGGTTTATATGCTTTTAATACAAATTTGTAGTCTCTTTATTTCTATCTCTTCATCTGCTATTTTCCATTTAAAAGTGTCATACGCCAAATGAAATGAGACTTGCTATTAAGTGTTACAAACTGTTGACCAGGTTTACATTCTTTTTTTTTTTTTGGGTTTCTTTTTCATCTATTTTTCAATGCGAAGAGAAATAAATATTCATTTAAAGCACCTTCAATAATCAAAACCCACAATAATAGAGAGTACGTACAGCCCCATTTCGCCTTAATCACATGGCAGGACCACCAAAACAACAAAAAAATGATGCTAAAGATCATGAATTTAGAAATGGACAAAGACACTCTCATACAATGAACAGCACAACTTAGTGACAGGTCTCAAAAACTCCACCGCAGCCCTCAAAAACTTAATTCTTCTATGATAATTTCAGAACTTAATAAATTTACTCGTAAACATGGTATTTACATTAGGATTGTACTACCTAAGTTTTTTAATGTAAGATCCCATTTGATTTTTATTTTGATTCTAAATATAAGACTCCAATCCATTTTGTCTATCATATTTATACATTTTTTTCCCAAGGTAGTCATTCTAATAAGGGTAATTCTAGCCAATACACTTGATTAGCAGGATATTTTATGAAAGACAATACCTATCTATTACAAATAACTAATTTAACTTGTTTTTTTAATTTCTTCAAATTAGTATTATTCAAGGAATGAAATTACCTTTAGATCCAGCATAATCCCTAAAGTTGGGAGCTAGTCCATGGTCCTATGACATAGCTAGGGTTTTAGATGCTGAGAAGCTAAGAGGTAGTTCAGTACAGTTAAGAAGATGAGCTGGTTAAAAGTAGAGTAATCTTAAAATGTCAAGTTTTTAACACACGCATCTAAATTTTATTCGAAGTTGTCAGGTTCTAATATTATAAACAGTTATTTTTTTCCCCAAAATTTTAAAATGGCTAAGTAAATAAAGAATAATCTTTCCTATGAAATAAAATTCAGTGCGCTAGCAAGATGTCCTATTGAATGTTGACTTAACAAAAAACTTTCATTATTAGACTAAATGATTTCTTAGCACCTCTTGTTTATGTGTACCACAAAAGGGATTCGGTTACCTTTGCGTCCATCCGAAGATTTGCAAATTTAAAAATGATTTTTTCTTAAGTGAAGAAGTTAATCCTTTTTACTCCAAATACACAAAAGTAAAGCCGGGCAAAAGCACACCGTTTCGCGTCATGTCATGTGGAGTTTCGAGAATAAGAATAATTAATAATGAAGTATAGTTTAGTTTAGTTTAATTAATTTAATTTTAGTTTCAAGGGACGCCGGTGGACGTCATATTCGTCCACAGAAACCTGTGGCTCCAATTTCTCCGACGGTCCCTGCTTGAATTATTACTACATAATTTATCATAGCGTCTCTTGTCACTAGCTCACTAACTTTGCAGATAAGCATATTGTTTTATCTAATATTATATGTGAAGAGATATAATAAAGTTTTAGTATCCACACAATTATTTTAAATTTTGAAAGCTTGTTCCGCTCTCAGCTGAAGGCGACGTTTGGCCGACGGCCATGGAAATTCTTAATTTTAAAAGCAAGAAGCGCCGTGGGAATAAGAGAAAATTCTACCTTATGAAATCATGCACAATATTTATTTCCGCGAAAGTCTCACAGTTCCACCGCCTATTATGTTAAAATCGAACCCTCAAAATTAATCATCATTCAAAGTCATTTTTAATCTACAAAGTAATGGCCAAGGAGATATAGGTATTTGAATTTTTCTTTTTGGCTCGGTTTTGTTTAAAAAGAGCAATGCCTTATTTTTCGTTGAAAATGTTGGCAACATAAGATTTTTTTTTTGGCTACATATAGGTATTTACCTATTAGAGATATTATCGGATGCTAAATGTAAATACTTTTTCTAATAGAGATATGAATTTTGATTTGTTACGTTGTGAGCAATTAACCCTGACGTTAAATCTAACGCTAATTGGTAACGTTAGATTTTTAATGAAAGAGGATATCACTCCCTTTTTAATGCTTCTGGGCCAAATTTTTGTTCCCAATGCTTGCACGGTTCCTTCATGACTGCTGTAAAGATAAAAATAATCTCGATTGTGTTGACAGAAATAGTCTCTATCATTGGTGAGGTTTACTCTGTCTGTGCATACAGAAATAATCTGTGCTAAATCATTTATATACAGGTTTTAAAATGTAAGTTATTAAGAAAAATTCAGGAACATGAAGAAGGGTGTGTGTATATGAACAGCCATTTGTTACAGGAACACAAGAGGTAGGTGGGTAAGTTAGTTGTCCCATCTGGAAAAGAAAAGCAAACAACAGTACCATCTGACATAATTATGGTTTTTTTCCTTCTTTTTCCGAGTGTCTCAAGTAGATATTGATTATTATATTTGCTTCTTCATTCAAACCCACAAATACATGCAAGAGGAGGAACATGGAGGGCCATGCCACCCCCACTCCCACCTGGACAAACAATCATGTTCCTCTTCTCTTTCATGTTTTTGCCAGAACACAATAGCCACCAAAACTTACATAAGATTCCCCCCCCCTCTTTTATTTTTGTACTCATTTCCAAATTGCTCTTTAGCTGTTTTATATATTGGTGAGCCGTTGAGGCCTCCTTTTGGTTTTGTATTTAATGTTATCCGAACAAGTCATTCTCACTGATATGTCGACTAAACTAATTAAGATTAGGTATCATCATATCATTTCTATAATCATATTCCAACTCCTCCATTTTTTAAACCCTCCTCCTCCTCCTCCTCTCGCTTTTGGCCTCCCGTTTTGTACTTATCTATCTATCCATCTCTCTCTTTGAGATCGAGAATCCAATTGCCAGAATACGCTTGTCCATTAACACTCTGTACATATGCTCAATCATTAATGGCCTCATCCCCTCATTCCCACGCAAAGGAACGATCTGCATGAGAGAAAAAGTCGTTATTGCCTCGAGTTATCTGTCTCTATATTATTTTTTTTTCCTATGTGTTAGTACAAAATAATTTGATTACCATGAAATCTATATTTGGTAAACAGTTTTTTATTAGAAAAATAAAATAGATAGAGATGAGAGTTATATATTAATAATGAAATGAAGATGACTTCAGATTCTATGTTCTGGAGCCTTCTTATTAATTACCCAAAAATCATGGTCCACCTCATAACAATAGAGACAACAAGAATACTAAAAGCGTGCTCCTAATATTTAACGGTTGGGTTTTGAATAATAATAATGCATCGATGATTTGGAATTTCAGCTAAAATTTTGATTTGATGGTATGTTTTCATATTCACTGTTAAGCCAGTCCATTCAGCATATTACACGAACATTCCAACTTCTGTGATAAATTCATGTGGGCACGAATTTGCATTTATTCTCCAATCGTATCGCGTATTCCGTGGAAATTCATCAATCATCTGTGCTAATATATTAGTATTTCTTCCGATCCTAATTATAAGAATCAGTTGACTAATTTGAGGAGATTAAAAAAGTAAGTTGACTTAGTTATTTGTCCTAAATAGATGTTGTCTTTTTTAAAATATCTTTATTAATCAAATGTATTGACTATAACTATTATTCTTAGAAGAGCTATTTTAGAAAAATGTATAAATATGATAGATAAATTGGATTGAAATCTTATATTTAAAATAAAAATAAAAATCAAATAGAATCTTATATTAAGCAAAGGAGGTAGTGTTTTATTTTGTGGACATCAGTCATCAGCAGCAGTCAGCATGTATCCATAGCGGCTTACGTGTTGAAGCGTCCTTGCCGTTCAATTAATCACGACACTCGGATAGAGGACACGTGTCCTGACAAGAGGCTCGGGTTCAACGTGATGTTTTGTAGGTTTGAAGTTAACGGCTTATCCCGAGCACACAAGAGTAGAATTCAGGCCCCCTTACTCGTGAGGCAAAATCAGAACCGATCTCTGTTCCAGTGCGGCGCAGAACATGGTCGGTAACGTGCGAGTGGCTAGCATCATGCCAGCTGGCAATGTACCCGCTAGGGCTCGGACTTAAACCGAATAGGCCAACCAAGTCACTGTTCAGCGAAATGGTGAATGTACGAGAAAATGAGAGGACGGCCCTAAGATGAGAAAATGAGTTCAATATATTACGCCTTATGGACCCCACCACTTCTCATCCTCATCTTTCTCAACTAAACTTGATTCCGCTTATAAATCCGTAACAAGTGAACCCCTCGTCATACTCATCACTACCTCTCAGCGCTCCGTGTCTGTCACAAACCTTGGAGAATCAGCAGGGGGAAAAATGGAGGGGAAGGAGCAGGATGTTTCGTTGGGAGCGAACAAGTTCCCGGAGAGGCAGCCCATCGGGACAGCGGCTCAGAGCCAAGACGACGGGAAGGACTACCAGGAGCCACCGCCGGCGCCTCTGTTTGAACCATCGGAGCTGACGTCGTGGTCCTTCTACAGAGCCGGGATCGCCGAGTTCGTGGCCACTTTTCTTTTCCTGTACATCACCGTCTTGACTGTTATGGGCGTCAGCCGTGCTGACTCCAAGTGCAAAACCGTCGGAATTCAAGGAATCGCCTGGGCTTTCGGGGGCATGATCTTCGCCCTCGTGTACTGCACAGCTGGAATTTCAGGTTCGGTCTCTTCATCTGTTTAAAATTTAAATCAAATAATCTTAAGGCGAAGGGGAAAAAAAGAAACGCCCACCGTGGGGCTCGAACCCACGACCACAAGGTTAAGAGCCTTGCGCTCTACCGACTGAGCTAGACGGGCAGCTGATTGAGAAGTGATTTTTTCTTTTGTGATTGGGTGGCAGGTGGTCACATAAACCCGGCCGTGACATTTGGGTTGTTTTTGGGGAGGAAGTTGTCGTTGACGAGGGCACTGTTCTACATGGTGATGCAGTGCCTGGGTGCGATCTGCGGTGCTGGTGTGGTGAAGGGTTTTGAGGGCAAGAATATATACAGCATTAATGGCGGTGGTGCCAATAAAGTGAACGACGGCTACACCAAAGGGGATGGCCTCGGTGCTGAGATTGTCGGCACCTTCATCCTTGTCTACACCGTGTTCTCAGCCACCGATGCCAAGCGTAGCGCTCGCGACTCCCACGTCCCCGTAAGTAAACTCAGAGTTTGAAACTTTCGACGTCTATATATAGTTATACCATAGATCATGAAGTATTTTAGTTTTTGTTTTGTGACGTTTGAGTATATATGAATGAATTTTGGACCAGATTTTGGCACCGTTGCCGATTGGGTTCGCTGTGTTTTTGGTTCACTTGGCCACCATCCCCATCACCGGAACCGGTATCAACCCAGCTCGAAGTCTCGGAGCTGCCATCATCTTCAACAAACACGATGGCTGGCATGAACACGTAAGTGTTTTTAGCCGATCTGATATATTATGTCCTATTTCTGTTTAATATATATGACGCAGATTTCACGGCGGAGGGCATTTATTTATGATGGATGTGTTTAATTATGTTGCAGTGGGTTTTCTGGGTGGGACCATTCATCGGAGCAGCACTGGCGGCAGCGTACCACGTGCTGGTGATCAGGGCCATCCCGTTCAAATCCAAGTGAGGATATATATATGTATGGGATGTCAAAATTAAATGAAGCCTGAGTTTGTGGGTGTTTTTGTATCAGCAAAATTTCAGTGTCCGCTTCTTCTTATATATTTGCTGTAATATGTAAAGGATGTATTTAATGTTTGTATTACTGCTCTGGGGACTGCATGTTGCGTGAAGGGCCAGCTTTCCTCTGCTTTTAGAAGTTGGAAGGGGGCTCAACCCGATGTGTGTGGGCCTCTTTGTATCGCTGTGACTGTGTATCTGTTAAATCATCCAATAAAGAAAAGAAAAAGAAAAAAATATATTGTCTTCTTCGTCATGGTGATGGTCATGCACAGGAGTAAATGGGGGTGAGAAATGGATTAGGTTATACGCCAAGGAGGGGGAGGGTGGGGCTGGCTGATGATGATACTGCCACCTAACTCTGGCCCACACCGTTTTTTTCTTAATCTGGGTCCTCAACAATGCGCTTGCCAACGCAAGTACCTTCGTAGCCGGAGGTATAGCCTAGTGGGGGATAATAAGTACTCTTTTAATTTTTAATATAAGATATAATTATTGAGTTAGTTTTGGTTTTAAATATAAGACTTATTTTTCATATTTATCAATTTTTTTAAATTATTCTTATAAATACTCCTTCAATCATAATTAAGTATAAGAAAAAGAAAAGGTATTAAGAAAAATAATTATAGTATTTTAGAAAAAAATGTGTCACATTTCTTATAATTAAGTAATTTATCTAACTTTTTTAATTTGATCAAATAAGTTAAATAAATATTTTATTAAAGATTAAAAGAATATATACATCTCGCAAGACGAGGCACTAACATCACACACAGGCACTAACATCGCCATTGTGTGCACAAAACGGGGTGTTTGGCGAGTGATAAAAATACTTTTAAAAAATATTTTTTTTACAAATTAAGAAAAATTTGTTTACATATTTACTTCATATATCATAAAATTATTTTTAAAATCATGGTTTGATATCTACCTAAACACTTCCTAAATCATTATCTTCCAAGTGTTGGAGTAAAATTTATATCTCTTAACATGTAATTAGTGATTACGTGAAAAATATCCTGTAAGCAACGCGTCGTCCCCACTTTAACAGTTGAACAGGCTCGTTAAAAGAGCAGGTTCGATTATGGTCAAGGTCCTGGGAGAGGCATACCGTGCTTGAGAAATTTGGAGTTAATTTCTACGGCTACACGTTGTTCTTCCTTAACTAATGATTTAGGCACATCGAAGTCACCTAAAGAGCCGGACTTCCAATACTTATTACAAAATTTAGTTAATTAATTTGAAAAAATTAAAAAAATTATTAAATTATTTTAAACTATTTATATTTGTTGAAACTTTCCCAATTAGCCAAATCTCAGAACTGCGGATAATATTTTATAACCAGGAAGTCGTAAGTTGGATTCCGTCTACAATCTCAACTTATTAACTTGTGGAATATATTTCTGTGCACGTTACCTTCTTTTGGTAAAATATGAATTACACAAGCGTCAAATCATTAGTGGCTAATGATGATGATTTAGGCTCAAGTTGCATTATCTTTTTCAAATCTCAGCTCGTGATAACAACGCCACACAACAATTAATTAAAATTGGGCACTATCGCGAATGGCATCATGTTTGTTTAATCAGTACACTGATTTCTTTTTCTACCTAAACGTTTTTTTTTGGCCCAGCCTTTTTCTACCTAAACATTAATTCAGCTATCAATAAATATGTATATACTTTTCCGGTCCTAAATGTAAGACCTTTATACTACACTAGTATAAGGGTCTTACATTTAGGACCGGAGGAGTACAATTTTAAGACTGAAAATGTTATTTTGCAGTGTGTTTGGCTGGATTTTTTGATCTGAAGTGTGTTTGGCTGGATACACTTTATGATAATGTTTAAAGGGCAAAATAGCTGATAAAAATATAAAAAATTAATATAAACAACCAATATCAACAACAATATTAATGTAAATATCAGATATATAAAATTATAATAAATTATATTGTATTCGTGTAATATAATTTAGTGCCCGTTTGGATTAGTGGTGAACAACTATAGATCATCATAAATTTTATAAGTGATACTAGCTATAAGTGATATTGATTAATCATGATTTTTTGTTTGGATTTTTTTTAATAAGTGACTTTAAGAATTGCCATCATATTTGGTTTTTATTTATTAAAATCACTTATGAATATATAATTACCAAAAAGACATAAATTTAATAAATATTATTAAATATAATTATTTGGGAAGAGATTTTTTGAAAGAGTGTGGGAGGATGGATCAGAGAAAATTCAATTGATAAAAATTGATCGGGATTCTTCAAATGTATAAATTATTCTTTGATGCTTATCCTAAAAGTACAGTGGAAGAGTAAAATCATAATTCATCAAGATTTCATAAAAATTACCTAAACAAGATAAACATGCTTCATAATTATTCCATCAGTCCTAAAAATAAAACCTATTTTATAGTATAATTTATATTATAAAAAAGAGTCTTATATTTAAAATTGGAAGGAGTACTTATTTAGATTTAAATGGGTTTGTTTGAGTTCTCGCTGCTTAACCGAACAGGACGTGCAATTACATTGCGAGAATTGAATTCCGCTCCTACCGGGTATACATTATTTTGATCGTCCTTACCCTTTTTGCTGAAAGGCAAGCATCATTTTGATAATCTAAACCTACATAGCTTGTGCACGCCAAGCGTTGATTGATTCTGCATGATACGGATAGAAGAAGATTATTTAAGAATTTGTTTCTTCTGTCGAGGAGGACATAAAGAATCAAAAATGGGTAGAAGCTAAGCAAAGAATGAAAGCGACTCGCACCGAATATTTGAATCAACTTGTAAAAGCTGTTGTAACTTAATTAAAGGTCATGAGTTTGATCTTTTGGAAAAGTACCAGAACAGGTGACAGGGTTGCTGTTCATATGAGTCATCGCATGGTTGGATTTGAATTAATTTGGTTTGTAATTCTTCCGGAGGGGGGAAAAAAAGTGACTTGAAAAATCATTATACATATATTTAATACTTGTGGTGATCAATTATCATTAGGAAAGTGGTCACCAGTATTGAGTTATAAAACTAATTTTGATAAGTCCCCTTTCTGCCTGTAGAATATTCAAACCTGATTACGAGCTTGTTCCGAGCGTAATCATACCGGCGTTGATGCATCAGAACTTAACAAAACTCTTGCTAAGGAGAGGCACGTATTAATTTTGTTCCCCCTAAATCCAATTTTAACACTAAGAAGACAAATTTTAAAAGAAAATATTAAAATTCAGTTCCACTAATAATAAAATTAAAAATAAACATGCTTTAGGATGTTACTTTTTTTGCCTCGATTCATAATACATTTTCTCCTTTGTTTTGATACAGATTTACAAATACATTTTCAATCGCAAGTCAATTAACTTCGAAGTGCATGCTCGTTCATTAAAGAATGTGAGTACGATACATAATGTTATCATGAAGAAGGTAAAATGTAGAAGTACATACTATTGGGAAGTTGCTCTGATGACAATGTTACCTGCAATATTTGAACGAGATTTCGAGTTCAAGCTGAACATTGATATGTTCGTATTGGTCTCCAGCTCTCTATGTAATTAGTGGGAAAAAAAATTAAGAAAGCCCTCCCAATGTATTTTAAAAATGCAATATTTTTTAATACCAGTTATATGGTACATGATTCTATTAATCATATCCCAGTGTTGATGCCAATTATAGATGATTCGTCTCATATAATTTTTTAATCACAAGGTTTAAAATCTCAACTTCATTTAAAAGAATTTAAATAATTTTAAATTCGCATAATCACTACTACTAGTTTTGTTAATTAAGGATGGGCACCCAGCCTTATCTTGGTGGCATAGGTCAGCTTTTCTTTTTCCTGTATCGTATCTAACCAGCCTTATCTTGCTGGTTGCTCTCTGTATCGTTGCTCCTTTCATTAATAAAGTTCTTTTTTTTGAATAAAGCTTTTGTGTTAAAAAAAATATCAGGTGGTAAGAATAAAGATAACGCATTGGATTAAATGGGAGAACCTTCTTGCTTTTTTCCCCCGACCAACTAGGATAACCTTGATATCGTTTAAAATGGGCTCTTTTTTCCCTCAACAAAACATGAAAGTTTTATTAAGGAGAAAGGCTCGTTGATTTGGGCTCTCCGGCCCAGGTTTCTGGGATGAAACGAGTTAATTGTGAAGCCCATTCAGCCCATATCTAAAACCCTAGCGTATTGCCGTCTTACCTTGCTGGCTCCTTTGACTTTGCGCTCTCTTCCTCGCACGCCTTGTTTGGTGAATTGAACCCGCCGAATCAAAGCTCCAAGCATGGCGGCGAGCGAGCGCACCGTGTTGCAGTTCTCTTCCTCTTCGCAGAGCCTATCTGCGAAGGTTCATCCTCTGGTTATCTTCAACATCTGCGACTGCTATGTCCGACGTCCGGACCAAGCGGAGCGCGTCATCGGAACACTCCTTGGTTCTGTCTTGCCCGATGGAACCGTTGATATCCGTAATTCCTATGCTGTTCCCCACAATGAGTCTCTAGGACAGGTATGCGCGGTTCTTGTTCTACGTTCGGATTTGTAGTAGTTAGGGGGCGATTTTATTCTATTTTCTAAACCTAGTAGACGTTATTAATCTTCAGCCCTGTGATTAATCATTTCAATTATTCAGTTTATTGTTGGATGAAATCTAGAGGTACCAATTATTAACCCCGGATATTTTGGGGTCCTTCGTACATTCATTGCTGATGCCAGTTCCATAGTTGATCCGAGACATGTAACATGTTGCCCATTTTATGTTTTCTGTCGTATTATTTGCTTAACATGTAGCTCTAATCATCCCCTGTTTGATTTTCGTCCGTTGAAAGGTAGTCATAGTATGTTGCATTCTTAATTGTTTCCCTGGTCTCGGCTTGATCCCGTTTCTCCCGTTGTGATCCTTGTATTGACTTATGTGCCTGGAAGGAAATCTGGTGCGCTGCTTAAATTTCATGCCAACGAGGGCATGTAGAACTCCGGCAGTTATAATGAGTTACAAAGGATTGGTGTTTACTGGCGGCTTGCTCCCTCACTAAGAACCACTTGTTGGCAAGCAAATGTTTTTTTAAAACTGATAAGCTTTATTCATTTGGAATAGATGAGGGATCTACATGGGGTGACGATGAATTTTAGCTCTGGTTAAAATATTGCTTCAGATGAATTATCTATTGCCTGTTCATATTGAGGATTGAGGGTATTGATCATCTTTTCCTCCAGAGATGGTTTCTTTTTCTCCACGCTGGTGTGGGGTAAATGATTTCATATATAAGAAATTAGAATGGACAAACTTCATATGTTTTTCAATGCAAGTGATGAAATCCATGCCCATAGGCTTCTTTTGATTGAAAACGTGGATAACCCTGGGTGGTACGGGGATTGGATGCCTTTGTAGTTGACTCTATCAGTTACTTATCTAAATCTTGTCCTTTCATGGCGTGATTTTTTAAAATCAAATATCTTTCCTTTCTAATCTTTATTTTATTGTTACAGGTTGCTTTGGACATTGAGTACCACCACAATATGTTGATTTCCCACCAAAAAGTGAACCCAAAGGAAGTCATAGTTGGGTGGTAAGTCCAATGTTTGTAAACTTTGTAGTGTTTGTAGTGTTTTTAAGCGTTATGCTTAAGAATCAAGTGCTAGTAACGGTATTTTCATTCGAGAGTTTCAAAGTCTTACCACATGACTAGGCAACTTATTAGGTTTTATGAGGTTGTGTCAAGAAATCATTCATGGGGCTTAGGATTTAATTGATGACTTGATGATTTGTGATGGCGAAGCATCTTCACTTGTCACTGTAAAGTGACGATCTTATATGGACTGGAGTTCAAGAACTTCCTTATTGAGTTGTTTATCTCATCCACGACTTTATTAGTTAGTTTTAACTTCTTGGTATGCTTGCATCTATAACTGTTTTGTTTATCTCCGGTTTCTTATTTCTTCTACTCTGGGGAAAACCACTTATGCTAACTTTGGTATTTATGCAGGTATTCAACTGGTCTTGGAGTGAATGGGGGTAGTGCATTAATCCATGAATTTTATTCTCGAGAAGTTCCCAATCCTGTACACTTGACAGTTGATACAGGATTCACAAATGGAGGGGGAACCATAAAAGCATATGTATCACACAATTTATCTCTCGGAGATTGGCAAATTGCTGCTCAGTTTCAAGAAATTCCTCTGGATCTTCGCATGGTGGAAGCTGAGCGAATTGGATGTATGTTTTTATTGCATCTCAACGTTATAGCTATCCTTTTGTTTTCTTTACAGAGCTTGCGTTTTCTTTCTCATGTTAAAATGCATGTTCTTTCTTTCAATGGTAGATGGATGCATAGAGATGTCCTTCAATTTAAAAAATATCATCTTTTACTTAATGTCTTTCAAAATTATTATATGGCATACTTTTATGCAAATTTCAACCGATGTTAAGTATTTTGATATTATAGGTGGCTGATGAGTTATTTTATGCTTCGTTTTCAGTTTTTGTATAGACTTGCGAATCAGAGGAGTTATTCTTGATGATGATTTGAATAATCTAAGTTTGCTTGTTTCTTGTTTCTGGCGATGGCAGTCGATACTCTGAAGGCAACAACTGTTGACAAAATCCCAAATGATTTGGAAGGGATGGAAACATCAATGGAACGTCTACTCGCCCTGATTGATGACATCTACAAATATGTTGATGATGTTGTGGTATGCTGACATTATCTTCTGAATATTCATGCCATGCATAGTTCTTTAATAAGAACAAAATTGATTTTTTAACCGCTTTATAATCAGGAAGGGCGGGCTGTGCCAGACAATAATGTCGGGAGGTTTATATCTAACGCTGTAGGTTCCCTTCCCAAATTGCCCCCTTCAGCTTTTGATAAGCTCGTGAACGATAGTCTGCAGGTAAAGATTTTGTTTCAATGGGCTACAGGTTTTTGGTTATTTCTTGGTTTATGGGAACATCCTAGATTTGCCGGTTGTAATTTTGTTTGATTGAGTGTTTGTTTTCCTTGCAGGATCATTTGCTTTTGCTCTATTTATCAAGTATCACAAGGACACAGCTGAGCCTGGCTGAAAAATTGAACACAGCTGCTCAGATTCTGTGATTCTTTTTGTCGATCGTTGTGCCTAGGCGATTTTGCTGGTGAAGTTCCTTTTGTGTTATTTACTGAAACACGTCAAGTCTTTTTCCCCCCTCCCCCCCTCTTAAATTTTGTAGTTTATTATTATTTTTTGTTGTTTTTGGAGCTGAGATTCATAGGCTTCTCTTAATTATATCCAAGTTCCAGTTTAACGGTTCACCCGTATTGTAATCCCTCATCTTCTAAAGAAATCTGGCCAGATCTTTTTTCAATGCTACCTGGCACAATGTTTATTTACCTGGTCGCTCTGTCAGTCCCCAGTCGTTTATTCGAATGGAGTTTAATGGAAAAAGAGAAAGTAAATTAAAATTGATATTCGCTTGGAAAAATTGAGCTGGCTAAAGATGTAAGATTGTATGAGGGAGAGTTGATGTCCCTTTCCAGGCTCCCGCGCTCTCTCATCGCTGCCGGGCGTAATATATCAATCTAAATTGCGTAGTCTTTGGGGCTGGCCACGTCTTTTTTCTCTTTTCCTTTTTTTGTCCCTGGGAGTGATGCGGCGGAATAAAATGAAACCAGAATCGTTGGAAACGATCATGTATTCATGTGAGTTGGAGAAGAAAGTGTTTGAACTGTTAACTGTTGGATGGAGTTGCCTTTTACAATTATGGAGCCAGATAAGTTAAAAAGTAACAGGATTACATGTCCTCAAAATTCTCAAATTTGTCCCCAGCTCCAGGGGCATGTTATACTATTCCATCTGATTTTGATGCATCCTTTTTCATTGTCATCAAATTTCTAACTCGTCTGTTTATCCAAGCACGAATCATCCATGCCCATGAGGCCTCCTAAGTATCATAAACAATTTAGGTAATGACTCGTTTAGTCGGGCAAAATTGACAGTATCAACTATACACCCCTTCTAAAATAATCCAAAATCTGCAAAAATTATGGCTTAGTAGACGGAAAAAAGGAAAGGAGAAACAAGGATGTTAAATTTTTGTTTAGAACATGAAGAACTTTATTAAAATAACTAGAAAAAATTTTGAGACCAAATCAAAACGTGAGTTATAACTGAATTGTGAAGCGCATATATATATATATATATATATATATATATAAATATTATAAATAATAAATCACCATTATGTACTAGTGGCTGAAATAGAGGAAGTGATGGGTGGGCCCAACTTGTTGAAGGGTCATGGCTGGAGAATGTTCCTATGCATGTCTCGCCTAATCTCTGCTATATCTGTCATTATCTGTATTAAGCACAAATAATGGCACTCTATTATATTAATACCCCAAAGGTATCACACATAATATGCTTTTTGTCGCGCATGGTGATGATGGTGGTGGTGGCCGCTTGCTGTTCCCAGAAAAAGAGAAGCAACAGATTTAAGGTTTATGGAGACAAGAAAGTAAACAAGACACGGATCTTACGGAGCACAGTAAGCCTTCTATCTTTCACGCCTTCCCCTATTCCCCCCAACTTCTCTTTTCTTTTGACACAATTTACTCTTAGCCTATCCAGCAAGATCTAAATTATGTTAAACACCAACAAGTTAAGAGCGTTTCAACCAGAGTCTGATTTCTGAGTTCTTCCGCCCGATCAAAACAGCCAACGATCACCAATCATCTCGAAAAGCTGATATTCTGGAGATAAGTGCCCTGTTTGGTGTGAATACTTGTATTAGCTCATTCCATATACAATTTCCAACGCTTCTTCTCCTTCAAGCAAATTTCGCAACCTAAAATATTATATCATTTTATGTACAAATCAAAGAAGAAACTTGAATTCAAAGCATTATACACGTATCTGTGACCAAGAATGTCTGTGTTTCGAGACTGAGCTGCTCGATGATAAGTCATATAAAACCAAGTGGCTAGCTGCCTAACCTATGCACAGTTGGGTTAACAGCTTCAGTCCAAAGCCCCTTGAAGTTAGAGAAGTCAAGCCATTGCGCCAAATATGAACAGACAGAATGAAACTACGCCCTTGGGAATTGCAGAAAGTCGCCTCTGTTGTCTCTAGCAAATTATTAACTCCGGTCATTAATATTTTATTCTGGTTCTAAGTATAAGATTTCAATTCATTTTGTTTCTCTTTTTTTTTTTCAAGATAGCCTTTGTAATAATAATAGTTCTAGCTAATACATTTGATTAGTAAGGATATTTTATGAAAAACAACACAAATTTAATACAAATAACCAACCTAAACTAATTTTTTTAATCTATTCAAATTAGTCAATTAGCTCTTATATTAAAGATCAGAAGTAGTATTAAAATATGAATGAATACCAGTGACAAAATACGCAAGACAGGAGCTAGTGACATGAGAAAAGCCAAGTGGCATCACTTTTTTTTTTTTTTTGGCCCCTTTTGGTCATGAGTTGTCTGTCTCTCCAAGTCGTGTCACCTAGTTTATGTTCCCACATAACCTTAAAAAGAAGATCTTTCATGAACCCTAAGTCAACCTAACTCAGTATCTCTTATGATCACAACCGTCCAACTCACATCCCACAACGTGCAGCTTTGACTTTCACTTCCCACTTTGAACTTTAGCAGACAGCCACTTCTTTTAAAAACACCGAGTTTTGTTCAATTCGCATGTCTTGTATGTGATTACTATGCCAAGCCTTGATTAAAAAATTCACTCCAATACACATAAAAGGCCACTACATATAGAATGCTGATAATAAAATAGATTGTGATCCATTCAGTCTTAGTGTGACCACGTAAATCCCAACACGTGATGTGTAAAACACATGAACTCGAGGAAATTAAAAATATAAGTGCGAATTCACACAGTGGCTACTTTTGCGCATGTCTTTATCTTTGTGTTTGCTTTTGCTTACAAAAAGCAGCTCTCAACATAGTTCAATCTCGAATTCACCAAATTCAAAGCGGGCAGAAAACTATCAACATGTAGAGCTGATCATCTGCGATACCCGACAAAAGAAGTTAAGAGAAAAGAGACAAGGATTTTTGGTATTAAATTATTCAGTTATGGCATGTTTATATATGCTCAAACACAGAGTCAGAGAAAGCTCAGAGCCTAAAGTAGAGTGCTCAGAGGCAGAGACAGGGGCATATCTGTGATCTGAAAGTGAAGGATATGGAAGATGGCATGTCAGGGTTTTGTATCAGACCAGGAAGTTTTCGGAGAGGTGATAGTAACGGGAATAGTGGAAGTAGTGGAACTAAGTGTGGGCGTTGGAATCCGACAACAGAACAGGTTAAGCTTCTTACTGATTTGTTCATGTCTGGACTGAGAACCCCAAGCACTGATCAGATTCAGAAGATCTCCACTGAGCTTAGCTATTATGGCAAGATCGAGAGCAAGAATGTGTTTTATTGGTTTCAGAATCATAAAGCCAGGGAAAGACAGAAGCGTCGCAAGGTCTCATTCCACGACAAGGATCTCAGTAACATTGGCCGTCAAAACTCTCTGTCATCTCCCGCACACAGTGAGTATTTTCCTTATTTTTTGTTACATGACGTTGTTTGGGTTCTGAGCCTTTTCCTAAAGATAGTTCCTTTTGACAGATTTTGCAGAGGCGGATCAAGGTCAAGAGCCAGAGAGAGTGATAGAGACTCTTCAACTGTTTCCCTTGAACTCCCTTGGTGAATCAGAAGCAGAGAAACTGAGGGCACAAGCGAATAGATATGGGGATGATAGTAGCATGTTTCAGTCCTCAATGGCAGAAAATATGGATAGCCCAGCATTAGATTTGCGCTTAAGCTTTCTGTAAACACAGTGGTGGGAGGGTAGAAGATGTTATTTTAACATAATTCATTACTGTTACTTAGTGAAATTAGGTTTAGCAGAAACAGTAGAAGTTTTAGAAGTATTATTATAGCTTCAAATTATGAATGACGTACTGACATGTAGCTTTTTTTACTGGAGTATTTGAAATGTCTAGACATTCTCCTCTGCTTGCTCACTCAACTTGGTATTATGTGTGTCTGAGTCTAGTTTGTCGGATTATATTTTAATGATGCTTGGAATTCTGATTGGCTTCTTTTCAAGAGTATTCACCTAGGCATGCGTATACAGGATAACACTCGAGTCATGCACAGGGCCTGCTTCCATCTTTGAATATCACGAACCGTTTACACACGAACAGTGGTTTGGATCTGCACATGGGATCTATATAAGTTGGGGTTACCATTCTTTATCATCCTTGTTCTCCAAAAATAATTGAAAACTAATTACCGTTTGATTATAAAGATGTGGACTTGGGTAATGTTGGAAACACTGAGAGAAAATTAGAGATTCCCCTTTGACGAAAGGATTATGGAGTGGCTTTAAATGCAACAAAGTTAAAAGAAAAATACTTTTGCCTATTCTTATTACATGCAGACTTTTAGGCTTTCTGTTGATCCACACGTTGTCTTGTTTCAATTCAAAACCAGATTTCATTTTTGGTGAGTAAACTTGCCAATGAAAAAAAAAAATTAAAATGTAGTGATGATGATGATGCCGAGGCTTTTTCTTATATAGAGAGCAAAGAAATAATTCCAGCACGAATCTATGTCAGGACTATATCCAAAGCAGCAGACAATGGATCATCTTCGCTCCTTAGTATCATGAGACGGAAGGGATTACCTTCTATCATTGGTATAACATAATAGCAGTCTACTTTATCTATCATATCTATTTATTTTTTTTAAGTTAGTCCTTATAATAATTGCATATACTAAATATTTTATTACATGAGAGTTCTTGCTAATATACGTGCTTAGCAAAGATATTTTTGAGAAAACAACATCTAATTATTATAAATAACTAACTTAACTAATTTTCTTAACATATTCAAATTAGTCAACTAGTTCTTATACTACCTCCAGTTCTAATTACAAGACTTAGATTATAAAGTATAAACAAGATGTTATAATTAGGACCAAAAATAGTATTAAGAACAGGACGTACTAAGCACCAAGACAAGCTCCTCAACTAATTTCGATGTCTTGAAAGGAATAAAATATTATAAAACTAATGAAATAATTATAAAGTAGTACTCCCTGTGGTTTAAAATATAAGCTAAACTTTGTTTGAAAGGCTTAGTTTTTTTTATAAGATAACATTTACTTTTATCTAAGCATTTAATAAGTTTTTTTTCAATTTCATCACCATATATTCTCTCTCCTTTTTTATTCATTTATTGCATTCTCTTACTCATTCTCTTCATTAACAAGGGTATATTTTAAAAAAATTATATGCCTTACATATTTATTGCTTTAAACTAATTTTAACTAGTTTCTTGATGAATGTAAATGGATAAAGTTTAGCTTATATTTTGAAGCGGAGGGAATAATTTTTAGAAACAATTAAGTTTGGAGAGAATTCTTCTCATTCATTTCGATTAATATCTGTGCATGAGACTTTAAAGTCGTCTTTATAAACTTTCAATCATTAATGTCGATTCATGATCTATGTTAAAATTATGATGTATCTTTAAAATTAAATGCTAATATTTAATGTGTTTAATGTATTCAGTACATGTGAATGTTCATGCACTTGCTAATTTAGATTCATGAATAAGAAATTAAAGGAAGATAAAATAGGGTGGTTCGTGAAAAATCATAGTTAGATTCTTTGAACCTGGAAATATAACTAACATTCTAAAAATATTGTAATATTTGCAGCAAATACGATTGAAAATGTTCATAGACAAAGACTTGTTTATTTTTATCAATGACGATGAAAAATATGAGAAATTTAGCAACTAAGTCGGTCAAATCGAGCTTATTACATTGACTAGTTTTTCTAATTAAATTGTATATATTTGTACAATTTTAACTTTCTCAAATGTTTATTGTCCTTTTACTGTTCTTATCATTTTTTGGTGTGCTTTAAGGACGGGCTAGTCTACCTGTTAGGCTCCCAGTTTCCTATTGGGCCTTTCTTCTGCTTTGAGGCCTCATTCGTCCAGAAAATAAAACTACTTTTTTTAACTTTTTTTTTTGGCCTTTTCCCATCGTAAAAACTAAAAACTAATTTGGTGTCGGTTGAACAAATTTTGCTTCCCCTCCTAACTCCACAAAATTTAGAACAAAAATCCCGAGAGAGATATAGCTTCCATTCTGTCTAAAGCTGATTCGTTCAACAGAACATCTCCTTAAATTTACGACCGTTATATAAGAAAAATAATTAAAAAAAAGTAGTTGATTATAACATATAAAAATAGTCAGTATAACCTGTTTATCATTTTAAAATTCAAAATGCATTTTATGGTCATTTTCCCTATACTTTATCTACAACTAACAATATATATATGTATCAATATGAATTTTTAATTACATATGTAGGCAATTTTTTGGTCTTCATCTGTTGATCATATGTGATTCTGTTAGAATTAATTTTTGATAAATAAATATTTATAATTATCTTAGAAATAATTTTTTTATTTATATTTTTATTAATTTTTTATCAATAAGAATATAAAGAGTGCTCATTAATTATTCGAACCTCACAAAAAAAAAGGGAAATAAATTATTCGAACAAAATAAAAGCAGGATAAAATTGTAGAAAATGAAAGTGGATTTTTGGCTTTCTGGCTTTCTTTCCCTAAACAACTTGACTTAAAAGAGGCAAACATTACATGAGATGAAGACAAAAGCAAGGGTCAAACACAGATACCACAAAAATGGTCCCCAAAAAAAAAAAAACCACAGATGTCACAATTCAAATCATCAGCACTAATCTAAAAAAACAAAGGGTCCACGTTAGTCAGAGCATCGTCATCAATTGCACCAAGAACTCGATGCGTAAGCCATGAACTCCAGGTCCGATTCCAGCCCCTCCATCGTCTCCGGCGCCAATAACACCTCTAAATCCACGCTCCCACCTCCTTCTCTCCCCGGAAAAGCCGATATCTTCCCGTCGAACTTGTTCGCTCCCCCGCTCCGAACAGCCACAGGCCTCCCCCAACCGAAGTCGTTATCGTACATCGGAAATCTTGGCGAGCTCCCCATCGTCACCGCTGTGCCGTCCGGATTCCCCAGCGGGAAGCACCTCGGGTTACTCTCCCATTCCTCTACGAGATGCCTCACCTTAGCGTCATCGTGCGCCTTCACGTTCTTGTTCAGCTCCTCCGCACACCACCGTAGACCCCTACACAGGACGTCCTCTGCGGTGGCATACGTGGGTATGCTCTGAATCGCGTTCCCGAAATAGTATGGATTCAATTTGGGTGCTAATCTCATTCGACAGTTCACTGCCATCTTAAACACTGTCGTTTTCGACGGATGCAACTTCCTCGCACGCGTCACGCCTCGCCATAGCAGCGCGCAAAGTGACTGGAACGACGATATCTCCTCAACTTTGCCTTTGTTGTTATGGTAATTATCGTTGCTTTGCTTCCCTATCCACTCGATGGCGTTAAGCTCCTCGTCAGTTCTGAGTTTCTGGCTGTTCACGGTGGCTTTCAGTTTTTGTATGGCTTCTCTGCTGAAGCTGAAAATTCTCTCCCTCAATGGTTCGTATGGATTGAACGTGACCTCTGGCCCCCCTTCGGGAAATTTTAGGACCGCTTTGGAAATCAGAATCGAATCCCGACGGAAATCGGGTACGTTGGAGATTTTAGTGGCCTCTCTACACACTTCGGCGAAGGTATTGAAGAAATTCCAGAACGACGTGCCGTCAGCGATGGCATGGTTCATGGCACAACCGATGAAGACCCCGTCTGCAAGCTCGGTGACCTGAACGGCCAAAAGTGGGCTGAAGTGGCCGGTGTAACTGACCTTTTTGTCAAAGGTGAAGAAACGCTTAAAGGGGTCAGGGACGTCGGGTGGGGACAAGAGGTCGCGAATGCAGTAACCGGGGGCGCAGGCATGGAGGAAGTCGACGCCGGCGTCGTTGCAGGTGATGTAAACATAGCCGTGGGAATCAGTAGTAAGGCGGCCGGCGAGAGGAGGGAAGTGAGAGAGAGTGCGAGAGAGGGAGGACTTGAGGTGCGGGAGGAGAGAGTGAAAGGGTAGAGAAGGCAGGGGGAAGAGACAACCTTTTTGAATGTAGTGACAAGAGAGCATGGCAAGGTCGGAGATGGAGAGCTTGAGGTCTGAGAGGGTGGACTTCTGGTTAGGGTATAAAGTGCATTTGGAGAGTACAGTGAGGGGTGAAGAAGAAGGAGAAGGCATTTTCGCTCTGTTCTGCACCTCTTATGCCCTTCAGTATTTGTGAATGGGGGAAGATGTTCCAAATGCCTGGTATATATAGGGCAGAAGAGGTTCATGCACTTCCTGCACAAATGATTGAAACTATAATAATCAGAATAAATCACAAATAATTCTCTCAGCCATTCAGTTGCTGAAGCAATATATGTACACTTCATATCTTAATAAATTATTAAACATTGAAACTGCTCACATGATGAATGAAGATTAAAATTTAAAAACATATCATAAGATCCATGCTATTAGAAGAAACCCAGACAAAGTGTTTTTTACAAGCATTTCATGTAAGGCAAGATAAACTCATATTGTAAAATCATTTTTAAAATTATGGTTTGGTTCCCAAACACTCTCAGGTCAGAATGAATTAAGAAATATGTTTTTTTTAATTCTATATGATATGTTGAGTTTTTTTTTTCTTGTGAGTTTTGGTGCTCATCAGAGTTATGAGCATCCCAAACTCATCATATTTAAATCATTTAAATCTGATTTGAATAATCGAGATTTAATTTTTTTTTACGTTTCTTTTTAAATAAAAATTATTTTTAAAGAATACTAGTTAAAAGATTACTTTTATTTAAGATGTTATACTTATTAAAATAATTATTTTAAAAAAGTGAAAATAAAAAATAAATTAAATTTGGACCATCCAAATCACATCTGGATGTTCCAAATAAAAACATATCATAAGAGCGATGTTATTAGAAGAAACACAAACAAGTTAAAAGATATGGTCATATGCAGGGATGAGGATTTTTTTTTTTGAATTCTAAATGATATGCTCAGTGTGTTTTTTTTTTTTGTTTCTTTTGTGATAATTTCGAATATATATGTTATGAAGTATTGCGTCTGCTATAATGCCGATGGCACTAACTAATTAATGCTCTCCAGATGCATATCTCAGAGCCACCCACACGGAGCTACGAAATGAAATGACAAATAATACCTTTCACAGACAGATCCTTTTCAATTTGTTTGTCACACCTTCCTCTCATCAGATTCTTCCCAGCTATATATAAATATATATATTTGTGCTCTCTGGGTTCTTATATATCTATATATTTGTGCTCTCTGGGTCTTTTTGTTTAAAATCTTGCACTAACTTATTCTTATCTTTAACATGCACTTCCATTATGCGCCAGCAAATTCTCACCGCCAACGAAGCTCTAGCAACGTCGCTGCTCTATTTTCGAAAGAATCATCCTTATCCTTTTACATGTAGCCGCTTAACAAAACAACCCAAAAAAAAAAAAATCATTGCGTATATGTACTACCTTCTATTCTTAATATAAGAGTTAGTTAACTAATTTAAGTAGATTAAAAAAGTTTGTTGAGTTAGTTATTATAATAATTATATGTTGTCTTTTTTAAAATACCATTACTAATCATGTATTAGCTAAAATTACCATTTGATTGAACCTTTAATATGTGCACCTACTACAAAGACCATTTTAAAAAAAATAAATAAATATGATAGACAAAATAGATAATTGAAATTTTATATTTAAGACTAAATTAAAAGTCAAACTAACTCTTATATTAAGGATAAGATATAGTATATAGCTTGGCTTTATATGGCCATTTTATCCATAAACATCGTTTGGATAAAATGACCCATATATATCAAATTGGGGGTATTTATATTAGCATAAATAAGACCAATAGAAAATAGTGTTTTAGTGATAACAATAACGTTCCTCCTACTTATGTTCGCCGAATTTGCGATTGGAAAGATAATAAGCGTAGGAAGAATATATAAGAGCATCATATTTTTTTTCATTTAAAAAAAGGATATTGTATATTTTAGGGACGAGAAATGCAAATAAATAAAAACACTGAGATAATTAAAACAGTGAGACATTTTTGTTAAGAAGAGGAGGGCAATGTCGGAGACAGCCGAGGAGGGTCTTGTTTGTGTACCCTGAAACACAGAGCACATATGTTGTGAATTAATATTAATGGTTGATCTGAGATTGTCTCCCTCATCGTTGCCCCAAATTAAAAGTAAACGTATTATAATGTGACACGAATCATCAGTATAATTGTTACTCCGCATGAACATGTCAGTTTCATTTTTTTTTTTTAATGCCACATTCGTTTACTTTTATTTGATTGTATATAATCAAATCGTATATAACCAATTAAACGAATGGAGTCTATATATATGATTTGATATTTTATATATATAACAGGTAGACCACAAGGGATCGATGTATTGAAATGTATTGGTTTATGGCTTAGGGAACACATGAACATGTTTGATCAATGAGTCAGGTTTCCAAGATCCGTAAAATCATGCACGTGTTTAAGTATTATTCTCTTAATTCTTTAATATAATAGTTTAATCTACTTTATTTCTCATATTATTTGTTATTTTTCTTTTAATATAATTTATCTTACTTACAAACTAATATAAAATATAATATTACACAGAGATGTGCATTTTAATATGATCTATTTGTTATAACAAACTAAGTTATCAAACTTCTTGAAATTAATTAAAAAGCTTCTGTATTTTGGAGGGGAAGTAATAACATGTTGGCAATGAGTATTTTGATACGAGCTGATTAACCTCTTGCTCTCCAGGGGTGCGCAAATTAGTGTGTGCTTTGAGTTTGATAAGTTAGTCAACCTTGGCTTGTGAATGTTAACTGAAAGACAGATTTCTTCTATTCCGTTGTTCATTTCAAAATTGAAAACTTAATTAGTGACTAATCAATTATTTTCATAATTGTTAATGGTGGAGGAATTAAAATCCCTTAGTGAGAAATGGATCCAATACTCACAGCAGGTTCTCCAACAAAATAGTTGACCTTTTTTTTTTGGTGGAGGGGTTGTTTAATTACTATAACCGTGTTATACTTTATCTGTGGCATTAATTATCATGAAAGTTTTATTATTTAACAAGCTTAATATGTATTTAAAACTCAAAAAATTCATACTCTTACTTTTTATCTCGCCAAAATAAAAACCTCCAAGCTTGAGTACTTCTTACCTATCGTTTTTCTTTTATCTATCTGTTAAAACTTAAAACTGAACATTGAAATGTCGACAAGTGTAAAGGTATATTAGCTGATTTCAGTAAATCTTACGCATAATTGACGACAAAAAGGAAAATGATCACTCTTGTCAAGTGTCAGTGTGTCCGCACAATCTAATAATTTGGATTGGCACTTAAACTTTGTCTGCTAGGGGCACATTCCGATTAGAAGAAAACATTCTCATGTGGTCTCATTGTCTTTAATTATTTTATTTTCGTTCTGGTTTCCTTGCCGTGTATGTGTCTTATAATCTCGTCCAATGTATTAGTCAAAAAGACAAAACGAAGATATGCTTCTTATATGTTATAATATATAATTTGCATTGGCAAAAGCTGATATTAGTACATGCACTGAAACGACGTTCGTATAAATATATATATATATATATATAGTTCATTATTAATTCTCAATCCACTTTTTTTAGAGGTGGAGATTATCTTCAATCTAATAATACTTCCAGTCCTAATTATAAAATCTCGTTTATAGTCTATAAACGAGGTCTTATATTACAACTGGAGGTAGCATCTCATAATATCCTATAAAATTTAGATCCTTCTTGTGCCCAATATATGTAGGGCTTGTTTGAATGTGCCATTCATAAGTGGTTATAAATATATGTTCGTATTAGGAAACAAAACTTTTTTAATATACTTACCTCATATTTTATAAATTATGTATAATTGAAAAGTTGCTTTGAAACCATTCCAAATAAGCCCTCGTGGGAGCCAAACAGATGCTCCCACTCAAATTATTTTTACACATCAGTATTTAATTAATTTCAAAGGTTGAATTAAACCACATTTGCTGATTAAAATTTTTGGGGAAAAAAAACAAATATAAACCCTTCCTTTTTACTTCTTTTTCAGTTAATATAAATTTTGGTCCTTTAAATTTATTTTTATTTTGATTTTAATCCCTCAAATTTCAAACTATAGATTTTGGTCTTTTAAGAGACAAAATGATCTTATTTTTTATTAGATTATAGGGACCAATGTTTTAAATGAAAAGAAATTTAAAGGACCAAAACCTATAATTTAAAATTTAAAAGATCAAAATAAAAATAAGAATAAATTTAAAGGATCAAAATGTGTGTGTGTGTTTCACTCCAATAACTTTCTTTCCGGTGTTGCAAGTTTCACTCCTCTCGCCCTTGAGATATTGAAATCACGTGGCTAATGAGTACAATCAATACAATCGTTATACCAAACCAATTAGTTCTTGACAAATTGCACATTGGATCCAATCTTCAAGACAAACACATCATGAAGAAAATCGAGAAAAGCAACAAAGTGTCGCCGATGGGGGTGCCGTCGATGGTTGGAGGGGTGGGGCTATTGTTCAGGTACGCGAGTGTGATTTTGTTCACGGAGCGTGTAGCTACAGTCGCAGGGGACAATAAGAGAGAGCAAGTGTGAGACACTACACGAGATGCTACTCAACCGATTAAGAGTTTATTGGAATCACGACTATAAACATCTATAAGCATGCTTTATTTAAATTGGCATAAATTTTTTTTTACATGTTTATTTTGTATTTTACAATTTACAATTAAAAAACTATTTATAAACTATTCTAAATAGGCTCTAAAGAAAAGGAGAAAGAAAAGATGAAAGCAAATGTGATTTCGTGTTAGTTTTTCTTTTTAACGGTGGTTTAGGAAGACCTTTGAGGTTAAGTGTTGGCGTGTGAAGGAAAAAAAAGGGTCCAGGTGGAAGCGTCTAATTGACTCATTGGACCTAATAAACCTAAGACATTTAATCTAAGTTTTGTACGTGAAATGAATAGTGTGTATTTAGGTTAATTAAAGTTAGAATCTAAAGTTATATATGCTGAATAACTTTAAGTAGTTTTATATATAGATTCGGATCAGTAAAGAAGAATATCAATAGAGGCAAAAAAGTATTCAGCCCCTTGTTTCTGAACATAATTGTTTTATAGAAAATTTTATAATAAATAACTTTGAGAGAAAGCCGCACAAGCACATTATAGAACTATAATTTCTCCAAAATTTATCCATTATCATCGTGGATGATAGATCCCTAACAAAAATGGTGTCAACTTTTAACCAGTGTCCCTAATTATTGCGATTAAGTCAACTCAATTTATCTCAAACATCGATGATTTAATGGCCTAATTAATCATGTAGTCCTATATAAAGATTCAGAGGACTGCAATAATGACAATGTTGATAAGGGCCCCTACGCACATATTCAAGACATTGAATCAAACACTTGGCAAACGCAATCATCAATCCACAAAGCTTAGCTTAGGCAAAATCAAGGGTAAATAATCTTCATCATCGACAATGATGGGAGAGAAAAATACTAATAAAGCTTCATCTTTTGCCAATTTGATGGACTCTTCCTACAGTACCTTTCCTTTTGGATGGGAGGTGCATTGAACTCAACCATATATTTTTCCGTCCACATAAAAAACTATATAATTTTAGTTGAGGGATTCATTTAGTTATAGGCATCATTCAAAAATGGGGCAAAAAAGAAAGTGAATTGTATGGATCAGTGATTAATTAATTGTGCATGGTTGTCGCTGAAAAATTCTTTTGGAATGAAGTTATCTCATTCTGTTTTATACTTCCTCCTATTTTAAATATAAGAATTAAATAATTAATTTATCAAATAAAATTAGTTGATTTAATTGTTTATAAAAATATATATTTATTAGTGTCTTCAAAATACCCCTTTGATAATTTGTATGGGAAACTTCTCTATAGAGATATAATTTTTTCTTCAATATACAATAATAAGAATAGTTTAAGAAGAAAATTATAAATTTGAAAGGAAAATAATTGGATTAAAATTTTACATTTAGGAAATATTTGGATTAATTTTTTAGAAGTAATTTTATGGTGTTTGAAATAAGTATATGAAAAAAAATTTGTCTTAAAATATTTTTTTAATTGATTTTGGTGTTTTCCAAACACCCTTTTAGAATCAAAATAATTTTTAAATTAATTTTATAATTAGGATCGGAGTGATAAATTGTTAAGGAGGCTTTCATAAATTTTAAAAAAGAAGAAGGCAAATAAATGTATTGAATGCATGGTGGGGGTGCTGGTCAAAAACAAAAAGAAGGAATGGTTGGGGGGGAATAATTCAACCGTACAGATAACATATAAATAGAGATGTGCATAAGAATGGGACCCTACCCCCATATTGGTTCGTTGTGCTTAATTATAAGTTGGGTTCCCCTTTTTTTTTTTTTTTTTGGACCAGCAATAGGTTGGGTTCCACTTGTACTTTTATATTCCAAGAATATTGTGAGGATTTGTCGTCGTAACGTTGTGGCTTGTCATTTCCTTCATGTAGCATCGTTTAATTAGTGCTCAAGATTATTGGAAAAGACAGGAAGGTTCTTCAGTTCTTTGAATGTAATTGGAAATTGAAAAAGGATAAAAAAAAACAAAAGAAACAGAAAACAAATCATTAAGTTGACTCATCACTCAATCGATCCTCATCACAAAATGGTGATCACATCACTCAACATAAATATGCTACATTCAGCTCACCTTACCAAAATAAGCCGTCTATTGATTGATTGATTTCAAAATTGAAATCCCTCCTAGTCTCTTTTTAAAAAATAAAATAAAATAATTTTAGTAAAGGAGATGTAACCTCAATAGATATATAATATCCATATATTCTACGTATAATATAAAACGAACAAAAGATGGCATTATTTAGAAGCCATGAACGACGTGAGTGATTTTAGACCATGCAAATATACAAGATTTAAATTTTAGTTTTTACATGTAAATTATCGTCTTTAATATAAAAGTTAGATAACTAACTTAGAAATATTAAAAAAATTAGTTAAATTGATTATTTGTCACAAATATATGTTGGTCTTCATAGACTCTTCTTTTTAGTTATGTGTATTTGATTATTGAAATTATCTCTTAGTGGGAATCTTTTACTATCAATAGGGATATTTTGAAATTATCTCTTCATGAGAATCCTGCACCAACTCTATGTCTCTTATGTTAAAGATAGGATGAAATTCATTATAAATATCATTATTCATATGTCGTGTGATATTTTTATGCAAAGTGCAATTCTCATATTCCAATTTTGGTATAAATCACATGTATATCAATCTTTTTAGGATATTCAATGCATGTATTATATTCTATAATTCCTTATTGTGTGTCAATTTCAACTTTTTGGTTATAGCTAGTCATAGTACTTTTTATAATATTAAATATGCATGGACCTAACTCAATTGTTGGAAGAAGAAATGAATAAGCCCCGTATGAGATAAGATTGGGAAAAAAGAGTGTATGAACAAAAAAAATCCATAAACACATTTTTTACAGGCCAAACCATTTGGATTCTTCCCTTAAATATATTCTAATTTTGTTTTATTATTAGTGCTCAAAGATAAAGATGTACTTTTTTTTCCGTAAATTTAATTTTTAATCAAAAAATTGGGTTGGGCGGAATCATGCTAACTCCCAAGGTAAGCTCGATCTACCCAACTTTAAAGTTTTTACACGATTTTTTTTTTTTGCCGTAAGTTTTTTACTTGATTGAACTCACAACTTTGATCATCATATATACACATTTTGACTTGAGCTACCAAGTCAAAATAGTGTTCTAACATGCGTTCTCTTATCTTCATTTTATCCGTAACGTGTGCATAAACAAAATAGAGTCAACAGATCACTTGAGATAAGGGGGACTTAAAAAATACTAGAGTAGCAGTGATTTGTTTTTTTTTTAATCCCGATGAGGTATTAAGGTAATGTTAATTAGTAAGATGAAACAGTTTTTTAGGGAAATGAAGAGGGAGAGTGGGATAGATGCTCTCAAAGAATGGTGAGTTTTGCACTAAAACGTGTTTAGTGTGTAGGAATTTTTTTTTTTCTTATTGGAAGTTTGGCAGGAATGATAAATTAAAAAAGAAACTAAAGGTGTCACACACACACACACATATCCAACGATATAAATAATCCTCATTAAATATACCTAAATTGAATTTTCAAAAGCATTACTATTTCAATATTAAATACTCGTAGAAGGATAAGATTTTGTAACAGTGATAACATTTAAATATTTTTATAAAATAATAATTATTTGAAAATTTTAGAAATTAAAACATTTTAGAAAAATAAAGGATAAAATACTTAAAAAGGCAACATTGGCGGTAGATTTTTATTGATATATATTTGGTAGAAAACACCTTTCTTTTGCCTAAGTGAGGGAGGCAAAATTTCTTTATACTACCTCCAGTCTTTAGTATAAGAACTGGTTTAACTTTTATTTTGGTCTTATATTTAAAATTTCTATCCACTTTATCTCTCATATTTATTCATTTTTTGCTAAGATATTACTTATAATAATAGTAATTCTAGCTAATACACTTGATTAGCAGGGATATTTTAAGAAAGACAACACATATTACTAAATTAATTTTTTTAACCTACTCAAATTAGCCAACTAGCTCTTATATTAAAGACCATATGTAGCATAACGGAAGCTGATATTAATTATTTCGTAGCTTAAATATAGAGTGCCAAATTACATCAAGATAAGAGAAACCGTATCTGTTCATCTTTTTTTTTTTTCCTCTTGAAAAAAGCCTTTACATCCATACTAAACGTGTCATAAGAGTATATCAATTGTTAGGAGTAGAGATTAAACCCTTGGAACTTGGAAGTATTGAAGACAACATCCCCAAATTAATTTATTATATTAGATTGCTTTTATCCTACATTGAAACTTTGATTACTTTTATCCTGCATTGATATAAATTCGTTTTTATAGAAGACCAAACATGAGATAGTACAGCAAATAAGGAAAAGGCAATATGAAATAATAGTGGAAGAAAATATTTAACTTAGTTTGTATGTTTATATGGAGAGAGTAGTAGTATTCTCTGTCGGGAGAAGAGACTAATTTCTTTAGTTCTTGACAATGACAGGAAAGAGGTAAACTTCTTCTAACTACGATAGTATATGTTAATGAATCACACAATTTAGCCAATAAAACAAATACAATTTTGTTAGAATATAATTTTAATACCACATTCGCTTCCTAAATATAAAACCTCAATCCATTTTATTTTTTAAATTTATAATGTGTTTTCAAAAATATCTCTATTAATTGTAAAGTATTTTCACACAAATATAGTTCAAATGTACATGATTGAATAATGGTAATTATAAAAGTCAATATATAGTTGTTACAAATAACTAATTCAATTAATTTTTTAATCTCTTTAAATTAGTTATTTAACTCTTATACTACCTTTAGTCTTAATTGTAAGACCTCATTTGTAAACTACAAATAAAGTCTTATAATTAAGACTGGAGGTAGTATTAAGTATCAGAGCTAGTATATTTTATATCTAGCGCAAGATCGGACTAAAGTCAACTTCGATTTCTAGCGCCTACTCATGCGTTCTGCTTGGGGTCTTGATGACTATTCCAGTTACCGAGCATGCTTCTAATAAATCTTTATTAGCGTCTGTTTACGCGGGTGGCTCCATCATTAATTAAGGACGTCAACAACTCATTATTATTACTCTAATTATTTGTTGTACTTTATGTACATGGAATCTCTCTTTAGTCAAGTGATATTTTTCTTAATTATTACTACCTCCTGCCTTTAACATAATGGTTAGTTAAAAATTTAATTTGGTTTTAAATATAAAATTTTAATTTATTTTGTTTTTAATATTTATTTATTTTGTCATCAATTAATCCTTATAGCATGTTAAGAAATTTTTACTAAGGAGTAGTTCTAATATACATGATTACTCTTTCTTATTAAAAAAAAGGTATATTTTAAAGAAGACAATATCAATTTATTATAAATAATAAATTTAACCAATTTTTTAATATTTTAAGATTAACTATCTGGCTCTTATATTAAAAAGTGGAGGTAATAATATTAAACAAATTTCATTTACGTTCTCCCCTCCATCAATCTATTGAATACTTCTTAACAAAAAGAAAGCTGATGATGTGGCAGATTCTTTAACTACATGGAATCTTCTTGTTACGACTAATTAAAGTTATCGTCTACAGCGTAGGATGCGTACCCGTCATAAAATTTTAATCAAACGGCAAACAGGTAAAACACACAGGTGTATAGCAGCATGGCATAATAAAATTAAGGTTTTTGGGAAAACAAATAAATTAAAACTTGCTTGCAATTAAAAGATAGTTAAAAGTCTAAAATGCGGGGGTATAAGTGATTTAACGTCTTCAATATATTTATAAGTTTTAAATTGAAAAATAAATAAAATTAATTGGGCATATTTAAAAAAATATAAACAAAAACGAAACTAATAGCTGGTTGAATCACTTGGATGCGTCGAATATTTACAAATGCTTCCAAAATAAAAAAGTAACGAGAAATAACACCCTAATATAGACAATTGTTAAGAGAAAAGACTTTAGTGGGTTTAAATCTATAAAATATTATTCGGTTACTCTGCCAGGATTCTCCTTTTTATGTTTTACGTTTTACTTAGACGACAACACCATATTTCCACTAATTTTCCGTATAACAAAATTCCCTTGTCATCACATTTTCAATATATTCGCCTTAGATCGAGGAAGTTACTTGCCTTCACTGAGCCAATAATGCAAGGGATGAGTCTCAGAAGTTAAAGATGAAAATCAAAGAGTGTGCGCGCAAACACCAAGTGGTCATTCATCAGTTTGAAAGTGAGATTCCGTTCTGACGTCGGAGGCTCTGATTTGGATTGAAGATTTGAAAGCGATCATTCGTCAATCTCCTCCTCGACCGCACTTAATCGAGGATTTTGAGTTTAATCTCCTCCTAACTAATCACAATATATCTCTATCAGCTCGTAAATCCTCCATAGCACCCACACAAACACCAAGAATCCCACCATATCACATATATAAGATACCAGTCATCTTCTGAATTTGAAAAAGCCAAAAAAAAAGAAAGAAGCAACATCAGAAGGGTTTCCTTCTCTTCTGGGACCCAACACGAATCTAACATGTGTCTGTGTGTGTGTATCCTGTGCAACAGAGAAAACCACACAAACTGTTTTGAGTGTGTGTGTGTGTGTATATATATATATCCTGTGCAACAGAGAAAACCACATAAACTGTTTTTGAGCTAAGCCATGTACCAACTACATTATATATCACCATCATGACCAGTACCTTATATAAAGCCTTAGGTGAGTTGATCAGATTGAACCAGAAATAGTCAGAATATTCTAACTACTGATCATTGATGATGGTGTTATCAGGCTGCTGGAGCTGCAATGGCCTCTGCAGTTTCATGCACAGATATATTTCTCCTGCAAGACACATGTGCCCTTCGCCGATTGGCCTCACCAGGTTAAAGTTACCTTCAAACGTACGATAAGGTGAGCTTGGCAATGGCACCCTAGCCCTGCCCACAATGACAGTCCCGGAGGAGGTTCCAGGGTCGGTGTCGGAGCACAATCTGGCGATCTCCACGTTGAGGAAGCCGTAGTATCCAGGAATATAGTCTCGTACTAGAAGGTAATCGAGTTCATGCCAGATCGGGTCGTTCGTCGAGGTTTGAACCGCCCGAGTGCGATGCACTTGGTCCGGTTCGATCCAGTACAGCACGCAGTACCACCTTCGCATCTCCGCCGCCGAGTCGACGTCGTCGATGTCTTCGGCTGAGCGAATGCCCAGGACAAGTTCCATTGGAAGGCGCCGGAAAATTTTTTCTTGTTCCGGCCTCGTCTTTTTACACTTCTGGCGTTCTGATTCTTGATCTTCCCTGTTGTTGTCGCTTACGGCCATGCCGTGCCCTCGGACGCTGATGATCTCCATCGGGATCTGCGATAATTAAGAAGAAGATACACTACGGATCTTTTTTCTATTTATTGGATCATGAATTAGTAGAGAAAGAAAAGGAATAAAAATCTGTAAGACTCCCAAGAAGAGGATCAAGATTTCAGAGAAAGTATGGTACCTGAGAGAATTAAAGGGGACACCGAATCCGAAGAGGCGAAGATTCTGCGATGTTGGCCTAGCACGAAAAAGAGGGGAGGGGGCCGCTGCTTCTCAGTCTCTTATAATAATCTCCTCCAGAATTTATTTGATGAGGATTTTGTTAGATTAAGACTAGGATTTTGAGTTGATGTTGACTACAATATCCAAATCTCCAATCTCTGCACAAAGCCGCAAACCCTTATTAGGCCTTACATAAATTGACAACTAATGAATGTTGCCCCGGGAAATTCCAAAAAAATTTTCCAGCATTTTTTTTCCTTTTAAGAAGTGAAATTTCAATGCGGCGTGGCGATAATTTCAAGAAAGCATCTAGGCATTCGAGTAGGGTAAAGTTTATAATTAAAGACGGCCCAGTTATACTAAAGTTTAATTATAAAAAACGCTTCTGATCAGCACGGCCCAAATAAGCCATCTGATTAGTTACTAATCCAAATTATTAAGATATACTACCTCTGGTCCTAATTATAAGAGCTAGTTGACTAATTTGAGGAGACTAAAAAAAGAAGTTAAGTTAGTTATTTGTAATAAATATGTGATGTCTTTCCTAAAATATTCTTACTAATTAAGTGTATTGGCTATAGTTACCATTATGAAGAGGACTATCTTGAAAAAAAATATATAAATATGAGAGACAAAGTGGATTGGGATCTTATATTCAGGATCAAAATAAAAGTCAAACAAGATCTTATATTAAGGATCGGAGGTAGTACTATTTCCAGAACACAATTACAAATTGTTGTTATTAATAATTCTACACAAAAGCTTGAGCGGTAAACAACAAAACTAGTGTTATTTGTTTTTACGTGACAAATAATGCTATGTCTAGATCAAGTTTAGAATGTGAAACTCATACAAGATTACTTGTAATATTTGAGCACATCCAAAGTCATGACATGATATTTTTCACACTACTTTGATGCTAAGCTCCTGAAGTGACCGAGAAACATGTATAAAAGGAACATATGAATAAAGTATAGCTTCATGCATGGGTGCACCATGAAGCCTCATTCTGTATTTGAAAAAGATATCATAATTAAGCCTTATAATAAAGTAAAGGTATCCATATTGTCGAGAGGGGAAAAATTATAATTTCATAATCCATATGAACTTTTCGTCACTTAGCTTTGCTTCATCAAGAACGAATATGACGTTGTTTCTTTTTTCATGTTGCGATGTCTGTTCACCTCTAAATTTAGGAAGCAAAAAACAGAGGAGAGAAGAGGAAAAAGAAGGAGCAGTGGGAGAAGGCTAAGTGAGTAAGTAAGTAGATGTGATTAAAGATAAATGAATATTATTATTTCATACGCAACTAAAATAATTAATTATCTCTTTTTTAATAAAAAAATCATTAATTAGTTATCTAATAATTAGTAATTGACGTCTTACATTATGATATACATCGCCTATCAATCAAAAGGTATCTCATTCTGCAAAAAAAAAAAAAAAAAAGACTCACGTTATATTATCTCATCGATTGGTTTAAAATTCGCTTGAAGAAATCATGAAAAGAAAGCGGAGATTGCAAGGGAGAGAATATATACCATGATCTTATTGGCGTCAAGGACACTCTTTGTGGCTTTTTGGGGCGAAATTGTGTGTGAAAAAATGGCATTATTATTTCTTTTTGATGCTACAAGGAGATATATATACCTCTAAATTTAGAAAGTATGTGATATTGCTGTCTAGCTAATTATATTTGTCCGCACTTCTTTAGCCGATGGCCAAGAAAAAAAAATAATGAGAGAAAGAACAACAAGAAGAATGGACTAGTTTCTATTTCTTATGAAAAAAAAATCAACCGGGATGACTATAATTATAATTATAAATATATCTATAATGAGTATCCGATTTTTTCTTTTTTTGGTTGCACGACTCGGATGCTTAAAAGATGTCTTGGCAGAAAAAATGAAAAATGGTCAAGTACAACTCAAATACTCCGATTCTTAATAGAAGACCTAATTATTGAGTTAATTTTGGTTCTAAATACTACTTCTGGTCCTAATTGTAAGAGTTAATTGACTAATTTGAGGAGATTAAGGAAAGAAGTTAAGTTAATTATTTGTCATAAATAGGTATTGTCTTTCCTAAAATATCTTTGCTAATAAAGTGTATTGGCTAAAACTACCATTGTTAGAAGGATTATTTTAGAAAAAAAATACATAAATATTAGGGACAAAGTGAATTGGGGTTTTATATTTATAACCAAAATAAAAATCAAACAAAGTCCTATATTAAGGACTGGAGGTAGTATAAGACTTGTTTCTCATATTTATCAATTTTTTCTAAATTATTTCTATAGATACTTCCTCAACCATAATCAAGTAGAAGAGGAAGATAGAATATTAAAGAAGATGATTGTGGTGTTTTAAAAAAAACATATCATATTTCTTATAATTAACTAACCTACCTAACTTTCTTAATTTAATCAAATTAATTACATAAGTCTTATAATAAGGACGGGGAGTATCTTGATGAATTCTAGTTCATTAATTTCTCAAACATCTTTCGAGGCTGTACATGGTGAGATTTGAAGTTTGCTGCAAGGAGGATGGAAATACCAGTGTGTTAGGGAATCACAAGAACCATTCCTTGTTGCAGACACATGTATGCTTTATCAGAGAACGAAAGTTCAAACTTCGTCAACTCGATGGCACTAAAATTTATCACTATTGTGATTTTATATGTATTTTTTGACGTAAAGAATTAAATACAAATTTTATTTGTGACGCAAAATTTTAACTATCAAAATAAATAATTTATATGTATAAAGCATTGATCTCCAGAAAACTTCGAACTTTTAAATTAATGATTCAACTTTTTTTAGGATATGTTTATTACAAATCTTCAATAGAAACTGTTCCCATGAACCTCAACCAGCATTAGATATGAAATATACATATTTAAGTGATGAATTGAACAGTATGGAGGAGGAGACACTGCTATTATAGGTATTATTTTCTTTACGTATTTGTTTTTTTTTTTTTTTGATACACTTGAAAGGGGAAAAGGCTAAACAAGACTAGGAGACGCAATGATCGTCTGCACCGCAATCGAGCTTAAAACTTGGAGACCCATTGCACCATTAAGAGCAAACTTTGCGAGGGAGTCAGCCATTCGGGTGTCCTCACGGCTGACAACCTGGAGTTCTACTTTCCAATTCCATTCGAGCATACTCTGGAGTTCCTGGATGACTTCTCCTTCAGTGTGTAAGCTGCTGTCACCTCCAGCGATAAGTTGAATGGCCTCTGTAGAGTCGCTAAGTAATATAATCTCACGCTCCCCTAGGTCCCAGGCTCGTTTAAGACCCACCAAACAACCCCATAACTCTGCCGTGAGGTGGTCCCCGTGATCTAGCTTGTGAAGAAATCCCTCCACTAGCTCGTTGTTGTGTCGTCTTAGAACACCAGCACAGGCAACTGTACCTTGGGTCACCGAGAAGGCCCCATCAACTTCCACAATCAGCTTGTCACCCATATCTGTATTCACCTGCTGTGACACATGGCGCTGAGTAGTGTTCATGTTTATTCCCCGCAACTTAGTTGCCGTGAGTTTCATGCAAGTCAGTATCGCTTGCGCTTGGGTTGGGAGAACGGAAAACTCGGTCACCTTGTTTAAATGAGTTAGTTCATTTCTAGCCCTCCAAATCAGCCAACACAAGACAGAAAACATACACTTCCATTCACCCTCTATTTGGCTGACGTTCCTTGAAAGATTCAACCGGAGCCAGTCCTGGGTTTCAACAGAGAAGAACCTGTGATAATATTCTGGTTTAACAAAGGGTTCCCAGAGGCGTTTACTATCTGGACAATCACGTAGTGCATGAAGTTCATCTTCCACCTCGTGTTTGCATTTATCACAGAGACCGTTATGATGGAGTCCCCGTTTTAGTTTGCGCTTGTTGGTAATAAGGCGCTCGTGGTGGAGGAGCCAAGTAAAAGTTTTACAGCGTTGAGGAATTTTCATCTTCCAAATATTCTTCCAGCTTATATGGGTGGGAAGGCTTGGGGGGTTTAGAACAGCGTAAGCTGATTTAGTAGAGAACGTACCACTCTTATGCCATTTCCATCGAGCTACCTTACCGCCCTCCCTATCATCCTTTTCTTCAATGCCCTCCTTCACATGGTTCCAATTGCTCTTGATTCCTCTCCATGTATTTGAGCCAGTTTTTTGAGCATTGATATGAGGAATAAGGTCGTTTCCACAGCCATACTTGTGACGGATCACTTTAACCCAAAGGGCATCGCGTTTGGTAACTAGGCCCCAACCGAGCTTCATCATGAACGCTCTATTTTGCTGTTTAATGTGCTTCATACCAAGGCCTCCCATTTGTTTGTCCATGCAGATACCATCCCAAGAGATGAGGTGCATTCTTCGCTTGTCATCTGAGGAGCCCCACAAGAAATCTCGGGCTTGCTTCTCAATTTTCTTGCAAGTGCTATCCGGGATGTAGGCCGTTTGCATAGCGTAGGAAGGCATAGCATTTATTACAGAACTGACAAGAGTACCACGTCCAGCAAATGATAGATTATTAATTTTCCAACCACTGAGACGGCCTTTGATTTTATCAATAATAAATTGGTAGGTGCTATTTGAGACACGTTCATGGTGGAGGGGAGCCCCAAGATATTTTCCAAGATTAGCAGTCTGCATAAATCCCAGTTCCTCACTAAGCTGGTGAGCTCTAGTGTGGTTGACATTTTTGGAGAAAAAGACTCGAGTTTTTCCTTGGTTCACTTTTTGTCCTGAAGCTTTGCAAAAATTTTGTAGGCACTCCTTAATAACCGATACTTGTTCTAGACTAGCCTCTGCAAAAATCAACAAATCATCAGCAAAAAACAAATGGGATATAGGAGGGCCATACTTACCTAGTTTAATGGCTCGCCATCTCCCAGAGTTCAATTCAGCTTGTATAATGTGAGCGAGTTTCTCCATGCAGAGCACAAACAAATAGGGAGAGAGTGGATCTCCTTGACGAAGTCCTCGAGAGGGATTAAAGATATTTGCTTTGTCGCCTTCCCAAAGAATTTGCATCGAAGGAGAGGATATACAAGAATAAATGACATTTTTAATCGAATTGGGCATTTTAATTTCATCAAGGCAAGCTAAGACGAAATTCCAATTAATCCGATCATAGGCTTTCTCCAAATCAATTTTTATTGCCATAAAGCCTCTTTTTCCAGACATATTATTCATTGAATGAATCACCTCCTGCGCCACTATAATATTATCTGAGCTTGTACGCCCCGGAACAAAACTGCACTGGTTAGGAGAAATAATTTGAGGAAGAAAATTCTTCATCCTATTAACCACCACTTTAGTAATAATTTTATAGATCACATTGCACAGACTAATCGGTCTAAAATCCCGAATAGTCTCTGGATGGTCTTTTTTAGGAATAAGCACAATAAAAGTATGGTTAATATTTTTAATAGATGAAGGATTAGCAAAGGCTTCTCTAACTAGCTCAATAATAGATTTACCTACCAATCCCCATTGACTTTGAAAAAATAAAGCATTTAAACCATCAGGGCCAGGGGATTTCAGAGCGCCCATGCTAAAAAGGGCAGCTTTTACCTCTTCTCCATTGATCTCTTTCGCAAGTTCTGCAAGATGCATAGTCTCGAGCTCAGGGTAGGAAACTCTATTCTCATTCAACCTGTCATTATATCCATCATCTTGAAACAAGTTAATAAAGAAATCAGTAGCAACCTTTTTTATTACCTCAATATTGTCTGTCCATTCTCCACTATCTTGCCTGAGAGCTTCAATTTTATTGCGTCGTCGCCGCCCATTAGCTCTTGCATGGAAGTATTTGGAGTTTTTATCACCAAGATTATACCAATCACATTTGGCTTTCTGAGCCCATAGAAGTTCCTCCTGAATGATCACCTCTTCTAGTTCTAGCCAAAGCTTTTTCTGAAGTTGTTCCAAAGAGGAAGATATACCGGTATTGGATATAGACCGTGAGATGCCCTCAAGTCTACCCATAAGTATACTCTTCTTTTTTCCAATATGGCCAAAGACATTTTTGCTCCAATCAATGAGTTCTTTAGTGAAGCTGTCGACATTTTCATTCCAGTTACTGTTGTCCTTCCAATTTTCCTTCACTAACCTGCTAAAGTCATCATGGAGAACCCAAGGTGCATTAAAACGAAAAGGTCGAGAAATAAAGTTCTTAGGGAACATACCATACCGAAGCTGGAGCAAGATAGGGCGATGGTCTGACTTAAACCATGGGAGATTTTTGACAATAGCATCAATAAAAGTGCTCCTTGCTCTTGAGTTCGATATAACTCGGTCAATTCTGCTTTCACACTTGTCCCTTTTCCAAGTGAAAAAAGGTCCCGAGCAACCCATATCTGATAATTGTAACTGGCTAACCCAATTGCAAAAATCTCTATCCATCGGGGTTACTTTGGCTGCATTGGATTTGCGCTCATGATAGAATAGGGTCGCGTTGAAGTCTCCTCCAATAAACCACGGCCACTGATTACCTGGGTCAAGCTGGGTGAGTTTACCCCACAAAGAGCGACGGATGGTGCTATTCGGGCTCGCATAAACTGAAGTAACATAAACTTTGTCGTCATTTTTTTCAGCCACCACGTGAATATATTGATCGTTCACTTCAAGAACTTTGATAGAGAAGTTTTCGTTAGTCCAAGACACCCATAAGCCACCTTTGAATCCCGACGCATCAACAATTTCGCAATGTTCAAACCCAAGCTTTTTACTGATTTGTTTTGCTTTATCGCCACCAGATTTGGTCTCAAAGAGTGCACAAAAGTCAACTCTATATTTTTTTTAATTTCTCTAATGAGTCCTGGAAAAGCCTTGGACCCCGTTCCCCTGCAATTCCAAAAGATACAGTTCATGGTACTGAAGGTATAGGGGAGTTCATGCTTATAGACCCCTTGTTGCTCTCATGAGAAGTAGTCATATCACCGTTCAGGTTATCTGGCTTTTCAGAGACGTGTGCGCGCGTAGCCATGATCATCTCCCTGTCGGAGTAACTCCCATTAGGTGAAGTCGAGATGGATGTTAAAACAATATCCATAGGATTTGAGGTTTCCTGAGTAGTCATCGTGTTATTTGATCTCCCTTCCAGTTCCTTGGTTTTATCAAACTCAGACCCGTTCTCATTAACATTCAAGAGTGCCGCAAAAGGGTTTTGAGCTTGCCAAAAGTTTGATATCACGTTCGAGGGAGGAGACGCAATGGGATTGTTGGTTTGCAATTTAGGTTGACTTTTCCTTTTATCCGCCTTGATGTTTTTGTTTTTAGAATTATTGAATTGATCCACCGGGACCCACTTCATATTGGTTGAGAATTCCTTCCCAAAATTTTTTGGGTTTCCATTACTTGCATGCGAGGATCTCTCACCTTCTTTCCTATTCTGCGACTCCATATTTTTTGCTCCCTGAATGACGCGATCCTGAACCTGATTGATAGCTTTCTTCATGATTTTCTCTTGGTTATTAATACCAGATCCTCCTTTTGCATTGTTTCCTAATTTTTTACCTTTTGACCGTTGCACCAGGTTCCAGACCCCAAGGCCCTCCGTCGACGGTGCTGCGTGCTTGCCGGAAAAGTCTTCTGCTTCCTTATCCTCATTTGGGCGCTTCGGTATTCCGCTTTCCGACACGTTGTGGCAAGGTGCCTGATGAGCAGGTGGGTCATTTGGTTCCGAGTTCAAGTCCACATTGACTTTAGCAATGTTTCTTGATCCATCGACGTTGGCTTGTTTGGGGGCAACGGTTTCTTTGGATATTGGAATTTGAGTATTATCTAGACAGTTATCTCTATGGTGACCGTACTTACCGCAGTGAAAGCATATTAGGTGTAATCCTTCATACTCTAGGATCCGTCTCTTCCCAAACACGTTGATGGCTGATTTTAGTTTTTTCCTGAGATCCAACTCAACGCAGATTCTAGCAAAACGTCCTCTCTCACTAGCATAAGTGATCTTGTCAACCTTCAGAGTCCTACCGATCAGTCTTCCAATTAACCTCAGGCTTTCATTGTTGAAAAACTCAAGGGGGAGCAGGGGTATCCGCATCCAAACTGCAATTTTTTTCTGAAGTTCAGCTTCCCAGGGATCAAAGTTGGGTCTCCAGCGTTGCACAATGAGATAGTGATCTGCTATCATCCAAGGACCCTCTTGATGGATCTGGTTCATATCATCTTCATCTTCAAATGAAACAACGAAAAAGTCATTATCTAGGTCCCTTGTGGTGTATGCATGTTTTGTCTTCCACAGGCGCGCGAGGTTCTGTTTCATTAGCCACAATGGAATAGATTTGCCGAGGAGTTTGACAATGAGCGACTTCCTCCATGGAGCGCACCAACGTTCATATTCCTCTTGAGGCACTCTAAGGGTCGGGCAGTCCTCATCTTCCATCTGATCCTGGTCTTGTTCGGCCACCCCATTGATGAAGTAGCCTTTCAAACTTTCGAGGTATTCATTCCAGGCATCATCAAATACCCGGCTTCCCTTCTTGTCACTTGAAACAGCATGTTGCATTCCAAGCAATTTATCCCTAAATGATTCAGCTTCTTCCTTCGCAGATTCTTCGCTATTGTCACCTTCTTGTTCCCCGCTCACGTTCTTGTATTTTTTCTTTCGCCGTTTGGTTGGGTCACCATCCTCTTGGATGCCACCGCCACCACCAGTTTTGGAGAGAGTTTCAGTCTCCATTAGCGTTTTAGTATCAGATCATTTGTTCCCATAATGTCAAATCACATTAATCATAATTATTGAATAATATGACTGGAATTTTCTTTACGTATTTGTATACATTGGTATCAATTGAACATTAATCTGGGCCTCCAAAAAGCTTTCAGAGTCATAAAACCCAGACCCACACCCAATCACCCCCAGTCCCTTGGCTGTAGACGTCACCGCCGACAAGCCCACGACATTGGAATTTCTAATACTGGATATAATATACTCTTCCGGTCATAAATATAAGACCTTTATATATAAGGGTCTTATATTTATGACCGGAGGAGTAGGAACTTTCTGGTCAAACAAACCGGTTGTTCTCGCTTATAATTTGAGGAATCTATTTAAATTTTTTTCATAGGAGAGGTGTTGATATTTAATACTCATTCTGTCCTTAATATAAGACCCATTTATCTAATTTGATTAGATTAAAAAAATTAGGTAAGTTAATTAATTATAAGAAATGTGATGTGTTTTTCCTAAAACACCATAATAATCTTTCTTAATACCCCATCTCCCTCTTCTATTTAATTATGATTGAAGAAGTATCCATAAAGGTAATTTAGAAAAAATGATAAATATGAGAAATAGATCTTATATTTAGGATCAAAACCAACTCAATAATTAGGTCCTATATTAAAGACCGGAGGAGTACCCTACAATACATCAAATAGAATTATCTTTAATAGAAAAATATGTATACTTAACAAAAAAAAAAGTTTCTGATCATATATGATTTTTTTTAAAAAAAAATATTGGCGTCAAATCAAAGATACTCTTTTTTGTTGGCTAAAAAATGATTTTTTTTCTCTTAACTTTATCATGGCTAAATTAGGGACTTTAACCTGCAACTATATATATACATATATGTATAGTACTACCTCCAGTCTTAATTATAAAATTTTATTTGTAGACTATAAACAAAATTTTATAATTAAAATCAGAGACCAACAAATTCAACTGATGCTTGGTTTGCCCGGAGAACAAGGCTAAAATTAGCTAAAAAGAGAGTTGGGGCAGAATCAGTGGAAAATTGACCATGAACCATTTTTTTTATTTTTTAAAAAATTTCAGTAACTCAAAACTATGTTATTTTGTATTTTTACTTGAGTTATTTTTTCAGTCTTACATATATATTTGATGATTCACGAAAACTTGTGTTGGATTGTTAGGCAATTTATATAGCATATTTAATGATATCTGTGGTTTATAATGGATAATAAATAGTTTTATCATAATGTTAATTAGCAGTATGATTGAATATAAGTTTGACATGTACAATGGGAAATTAAGAATATAAATAAATACTACGTCCGATCCTTAATATAAGATCTTGTTTGACTTTTATTTTAGTTATAAATATAAGACCCCAGTTCACTTTGTCTCTCATATTTATACATTTTTTTCCAAAGTAACCCTTCTAATAATGATAGTTCTAGTCAATATATTTGATTAGTAAAAGATATTTTAGAAAAGACAACATCTATTTAGGACAAATAACTAATTCAATTTACTTTCTTAATCTCTTTAAATTAATTAACCGGTTTTTATAATTAGGATTGGAGGTAGTATTATTTAAAATATTTTTAGCGGTTCAATGCCGGGTTGGGTTTTAACTGGAACGCTCGCGGGTTTCGAAGCCAGTTTCGCAGACTTGCAGCGTCAACTGCTCCTGGAGGCTCCTAACTTCAGCGACGCTTGTAGCTCTCAGTTGCTCCGTACGTGTCCTAGCCGCAGCCCACAGGGGCAGAGATGGCGTCCAAATCTCCAAAGAAAGCCAATCTCTTAGATCTCCATTCCATCAAGAACCTCCTCGACGAGTCTGCCTCTGAGGTCCAACTTAACCCTAACATACTCTATCCGTTTCAGATCTCATTCATGTCAATGACTTTGTTATGTTTACTCTTCGGATTCTTCTTTGAGTTCAGTAATCGGATTTTGCTTTCTTCATTTTCTCTTTCTTTAGATTGTTAAGAGTCGTGGCTATGTGGAAGACGTGAGATTGAGCAACATTAGGCTCTTCCTTGGAACGATCATAATCATCATTGCTCTGTTCGCCCAGTTTTACAAGAAGAAATTTCCTGAGAACCGGGATTTTCTCATTGCTTGCATCGTGTTATATCCTGTTCCTGGCTTAATTTTAATTTATACATCTGTTTATTTGTTTTCATCTCTCTGTCATCTAGGTGATAGACACCCTGAGGAGGAGAATAATAATAATCCTGCGTATGTTGTTTGGGACGAAGGATATTTGAAAAGGGGAAGACTAATGGATAACCTTTTGTTTTAAGAGGGGGAAGGTCCTTTTCCGGGCTTTTAATTTTGTTCTTCTTGTTGTTGTTTTTTTTTTTTTTTTGGGGGGGGGGGATTACCTATGAGAAATATGAAATCGAGTTCTTGAAATTTGAAACATTACGGGATGCATAAACACGTGAGAATTTAAGATACATGCATCAATTGGCATTTTATTGATGTTTCTTTAGCTGTGTGAGAGTTTTATCCTTGACTCTGGCAAGTATGTAGTCTTCAATGCGTTGTTGCAGCTGATCATATACACTAAGGAGAAGAATGCAATTCTGTTTACTTATCCTCCTGCCGTAAGTTTCTCACAACTCAGAAAAAGCACTGGCTTCGAAGCTATAAATTCATTTTATATATGGAGACTGAAGAATAATTAAGATGCTATGTGTTTGTTTGCCATTTTTCTGGATGAAACTGCCTTCTGTAACTTGTTATAATTTAGATATCCCATCTACTTCCCTGCTGGTTAGATGCATATGTATGGGTACCTCCCCCTTAGGTGTTGGGTCTGAGAATTCTATTTTGTAGTATCTATGCTAGAAATATGTATAATTTTTTATCCCGCATTCCTTTACTTAATGTTGATGCTGTGTCCCTCCCCTTAGGTTCATATATATGGGTAAATCCCCTTTGGTGTGGACTGCCAGCATACATGGTGATGTTGATATAGCCCTTCATTTCAATTGAAAAGTTCTAAATTTGATGAATACTTGAATCAGAAAAGAAATATAATCTGTTGTACCATCCCTTTTTTATGCATGACTTTTGTTTTTTTGGGCCAACTTTGTTTATAAATGATTATTTAGTTTCATCCTTCCATCATTCTCGGATTCATTTTCTAGTAAATAGAAAGAGTTATGATTATATTTGTGCGCATAGAGAGCAATGCCTTTGTTGGGTTGGATCAATGTGTATCATGTTTTCTTCTTGCTATTCACAGTGATCCGCAGAAGTGATGTCCGAGCCAGTGAGCTTTTCTGGGCATTAGGATCCATTTGCGTGGTATGGTACTTGAATCCCGCATTAGAAGTATGGGATTCAGGTCAAATGTGGGATTTATATGGACCTTTAGCTCCCCAACCTCCTAGGTTTACTTTTGCGGTATGGTTCCCCTAAATGCTACGATTGTTGCAATCATACAGCATGATTGCAGGGCTTGAGAGAATATTAGCACCCAGCTGGAAGGTATGGAACCTGAGCCCCATATTGTAAGTTTGGGGTTCTAATATGGACTTATGTGGACCTTGGGCTCTTAACCTCACGAGCTGGCCTCTGGGTCATAATTCTTCCAAAGGTTCCTTTTATTAGGATTTGCTGTAGTATGAAAATTAAGATTTATAGGGTGGACATGAATGTTTTAACTTGATTTTCATAAAAGATGCAATGCATGCTCCTGCCAAGTAAAGTGTTTACATCGAGGATCAAGCTGAAAAATCTGTAGTTGATTATTCTATGAACAAGTTATCATAGAGAACTAGTTATATATACTACTAGGTGTTCATTTCTTTTTCACAAATAGGTTATCATAAATAACTAATTATCATAAAGAACTAGTTATTAACAAATAGGTGTTCATTTGTTTTTAACTTATGTCTTGATGGAATTGGATTATTGTATATGCTTCTGATGGATGCAATTGGCCATCATCATATCATGTTTAAGCAGAACAGTGACTTAGTTTGTAATCATTCCAAATTTTTAATAATTTTACCTTAAATCTTTGGTTTTATGAGAATCCAGATTTCTTTTTGCAAGTCTCCAGTTCTTTAATCTTAAATGACATCAGTGTGGCATCTATCTCCACCTTCCGAGCATTAGAATTAGTCTTGATCCTATAATTCCTTTATTCATAAATCTAGCCATGATGCATACAATTAATATTTTCATGTTTTATGAATTATGGATAATAAATTTCGTTTAAGGTATCTGCATCCACAATCGGAGTAGAATTACGAATAAATGTGGTCCAGCAGTTCCGTGTAAATAACTTTTGCACTCAAAATAGAATAGCAGATGGAAAATAGAATTTGAAATAAAGAAGTTCATTTCTAAGTTTTAACGTCTGATTTGGAAGAATGTTGTGAATTCTGAATAGAAACATAGACAATTTTCTTGCTGGAAGTATGTGCTCAATGAGAAATGACTTGAAAGTTGCCCGGCAGATTGTAGGGTTTTCTATGTTCAAAGGTGTACTGTTGGTGTGATGTCATTCTGTTTTTGGCTGCTGTGTGACTTGATTGATGTAGATGTTTGTCTCGTTACGGGAGTTGGGTTTTTAGGGGGTTATATTGTTACTTGTGAAACAATCTAAGTTTGTCTTTAAATTTAGTTGCCAAGCTTGCTGATGATTCAGACGTTATGCGTCCTGCTGAAGCCTGAGACACTCTCACCTTGTGTTGAAATTTTATTAGATATTCTAACTTACATGTAATTTATTTGGGCAGGGATCCTACGTTGGTACTGGTTTGATAGTCTCCTCCAAACTGCCTCGATTTTCTGACATGTACACACTAACCATTGCAAGTGCGGATCCAAAATCAATTTCTGCGAATGACCCGGTGCATTTAACCAAAAGTGTTACTCAGTGGTATCCCCTTCTACCTTTCCTCTTTGCCTACGACCATGCAGAATAATGTTATTCTTATTCTTCTTTCACACGTCTTTCCGTCACACCCCTGCTCCTCTCTAAAATGTTCTCATTATCCATCATTCGTCAATATCATTCATCCTCTTTTGTTTCTTTTGAGTTAGGTTCACTAAGGATGGGATTTTGGTGGAGGGCCTGTTCTGGAAAGACGTTGAGGCATTGATAGATCAATATACTAAAGAACCAAAGAAGAGCAAGTGATGTGGAGAGGGCAATGATTTTGGCAGTGCACATTTTGTGGGATTAATATTATATCTGGACGAGTTTACAAACGTTGAAGTTTATAACTGTAGATTTCTTAGATTTTATAATGGAATTATGGGAATAAAACCCTCGTTAGAACGATGAATCTCGATATGGTTTGCCTTATGCTCATGTTTGGTAGCAGCGACTGCAAAGCTTTTTAAGGGAAAAGTGGAATATTTTTTTTTTTCGTGGGTGGCGGAGTTAAAAGAGGTCCAGGTCATAGTTCATATGGCCGGAGAAGGAAAAGGAGGGGGGGGGGGGAAATGAATAATTAGTTAGTGTGATCCGTTAGGTGCGAATAAAAATACAAGGGAATGAGCCCCTCGAACTCTTGGCGTGATGATGGGATAGTTATGGTGTCTCCAATCAAGACACGGGTTTGACACGGCGAAGATGAATAAGAAAAATACTATTTATTTTTGAATATATGTTAAATAACTAATTTGAAAAGATTAAATAAATTAGTTAAGTTAGTTAATTGTAATAAATGTGTTTATTTTTTTAAATTATTTTTTGGTTGTGTATTGAAATTATTTTTCATGCTATTGAATTATTTTTATTTTTTGTTATGTATAGATATTCTTTTATTATATATAATTTTATTTGAGATACTGATGAGTATAAAGTGTAAATACATCTCCTACTAAAAATTTAAACCTTAGTTTATGAGTGACTAGCCTTGGACCTAACTTCGTTAGTATATTACTCCTCCAGTTCTTAATATAAAACTTAAAACTAATTTGATTAGATTAAGAAAGTTAAGTAAATTAATTAATTATAAAAAATATAATATGTTTTTTTTAAAACATCATAATTATCTTCTTTAATATTCTCCTTTTTTATTATACTTGATTATGGTTGAGAGAGTATCCATAGAGGTAATTTAGAAAAAACTGATAAAAATAAGAAATAAATCTTATGTTTAGGATTAAAATTAACTCAATAATTAGGTTTTATATTAAGGATCGGAATAGTATGTTATTGTTGTACCTTTTGGAGGGAAACAAATAGAGAGCTAGAGGAAGCTTTGATTGATTAGGGTTGGCTAGTTAATCATGGGTCTTATGAGGACATTTTGTCAGCAAAAATAGAAAAAATTCCCCCTTTGCCGAGAGTGCTCTTTCTAGTGAAGAGTATCTATATACATGAAAAAAAATATTAAATTTTTTTAGTTTAATATAATTTCCTGAATATATTGTAATTAATTAAATAACTCTGATATGAAAAATAAAAAAATATAAAAAATGAAATTGAAAAGAAGGTGCTTCACTTCCTATTATCAAATAGTAGTTTTATCTAGTACACATAATTAGTAAGGGTATTTTAGGAAAGATAACATTTATTTATTATAAATAACTAATTTAATAAATTTTCTCAATATACATAAATTAATTAACTAACTCTTATATTAAGGACTGAAAATAGTAGTTATGCATTAATATTTGAAATTTGTATGATCGATAGGTCGAATAAATTTAATAAATGCCAGCGTCGAAATAGTTAAGAGTGAGAAAGAAGAGGTCACGTCCATCTGGCCATAGAAAAACAACACGAGGTTATGTGCGCGAGAACGAATGCTGATTGAGGATGGGTCAATGCGCTCTCAAGTCGCGCTACTTGGAGCGAAAGCAGGGACTGGCCGGCGCCTAATCATTCCAAGTTGGAATCCATTCCACTCCCTAATGAGTCTTGTGCCTATTCCAAATGGGTCCCTTTCCCCTCCTCAAATGGGCCCTCCACCTTTATTCTCTTTCCCAACAAAATATCTCGGCTTTCATTATCATGTGCATAAATCATAAATATTGCTGCTCATTTGAAGCTACCCAAAACATGGGTAATTTTAAAACAAACGCTTGAGAAAATAACATTAGATTTAAAATTAAAATTTAATATTCATGAAAATTTCAGTTATATCTGACTCTCTTTGAATTTATTTTGCTGATGAAATTTAATTCCCACACAGCATAAGGTTACATATATAAAAGATTAATTATTACTCATCCGATTCTTAATATAGGACCCAATTGTTGAGTTGGTTTGGTTCTAAATATAAGACCCATTTTTTCATATTTATCAATTTTCTCTAAATTACTTCTATAAATACTCCCTCAACTATAATCAAGTAGAAAAGGAAGATGGAGTATTAAGAAAGATGATTATGGTATTTTAGAAAAAATGTATTATATTTCTTATAATTAACTAATAACTAACTTACCTAACTTCCTTAATCTAATCAAATTAGTTAAATAAGTCTTATATTAAGGATTGGAGGAGTATGGCATGAAATAAATTATGTGTAAGATAACTTAGATAAGATTCTTCCTATGTGTCAAAATATTTAATCCAGTTTTTTTAAAAATAAAAATTAAAACTTGATGGTATAAAATATGTGAACTCCAATTTCAAATCTCAAGAATTATTAATTTTTAATGTAATCCTTACGCAAACTAGAATGGACTTTTTTTAATTTTTTGCCCCAAAGTAGAATGGATTTGTACCGCATGTAGGGAGGCCCCACGGAGGGGATATGTGGGTCAAAAAGCTGGCCCCACATGTCTCTGATTCGCAGGTTTTATTTTTAAATATTAACCTGTCCTTTTCATGGGACACCCTCCTTCTTTCTCCCACTCATCTGCCCAAGGAGGGCCACCACGCCACAATTATCAAGTCAAGCTCGTGTGAACCAGAAAATATTTTTGAGAGTCTCAAATTAAATCTGATATGAATATGTCATATAAAAATGGTTTAAAAAGGAAAAAATAATTTTTTTTAAATAATTCATTTTATATTACGAAATTATAATTATAATCGTACTATTTTAAACTGATAATACTGTTTATTTTAAATATCTTTAATATAAAAACTCATTTAACTTTTTTTATCCTAAATATAAGACCCTAATATACTTTGTGTCTCATATTTATCTATTTTATCTAAGATAGTCCTTAGAATAATAATAGTTCTAGCCAATACACTTGATTAGTACGGATATTTTAGGAAAGACAACACTTATTTATTATAAATAACTAACTAAACTAATTTTTTTAATCTACTCAAATTAATCAATTAGTTTTTATAGTAATAAGTGGAGTTAATATATCAATTCGTTAATTATATATATTTTTTAGCCAACATGAATTTATAAATTATTTACATTTCTTATTATTTTTTAAATATGAAGATACGAAGATTTCATTCATGTTCATACCTTACCTTGCTTTTAGCCTTTAATCACACTTGGAAATTCTTTAATTGTAGTTCACCGGCCTATGTCGTCATCAATCACCACTGGCATTGGATGGGCACACGGTAGCCCTAAGCCTATTCCTTACGCTGTCGTTTTCAGGCGCCCAATTATGCTTAGTTTGCCTGGGTATTATATAAGCCACCCCCAGACTTATTATCGCCTTTCGTTCTGCAGCCAGGTATCATTCTTTTCTATCTTCCCAACCCCCCCTTTGGTTTCTCTCAATTTCTCGGCTCTCGCCGTACATAGATATTTCGGCTTCGGTATTCGAGGCTTTTGATTCCGATCTCGTGACCAACCCTAGCTACGGCTCTCGATTCCTGCTTCGATCTTCAGATAATCTGAAATTAAATGTCTACCGGGAGACGAGCAGATTTGTTTGACGCCGACAAGGCCAGTGGATCTGATCCCTCCGACCGACCTGCGATTGCTGAGGATTTTGATGATTCGTCGTCTGTGGATGGCGTCTCTTTGAACGGCGTTGAATCCGGTTCGAGTGCTAGGCTTCCGGGAGAAAGTGGTGGATCGAGGAGGGAGACTCTGCTCACGCAGCGGTTGACGGATATACTCGTAGATCAGGGCGATGGGGATCTTTTGCTTCAGCGGAGCAACCAGGATGATCATCTGATGCAGTGGTTTCAGGCTCTTAATATGCAGATTATGGGGGCATGTCGCGCTGACGAGAGGCTTAAACCCTTGTTGAAGATGAACGTCTCCGGTGGCGTCGCCGAGGATCCCCTGCTAACCCAATTAAGTCAGGTAAGAGTTGGATTTCTATATTTCGGTGTTTTCATCTGAAAGATATTCCGAGTCTTCGCGGCCTCAGCGATGAGGCACCTGTAAATTTCATTGTTAGCCTGAATTTTGGGAACTGCACAAATGATTTGTTCGTACTCCTTTTTGGTTCGATCTTGCATCGAACCAACAACTTATTCGTTTTCTTCTCAACTTCTGTCAGATGTGTTTTGTGAATGGCCAACGGCCCTTTAATTCCTTTTAATCGTGCAGCATTTCGAGCCAGCAGAGGTTGGGATGCTTGCCAGATGCTTCTGTGTACCTCTTGTTTCGATCCGAGTTGGAACAATTCACAAGGAAGGGTCACGTTTGTGTCCTACCGCCAATAGGTAATCTCATTTAAGCTTTTGTGAAAATCTACTTCTTATTTGTTCCCCTGTATCTTCGTCAAGGGGAAAATCGTCTTATGGATATTATTGTAGATATTCTAGCGTCTGGTTTACACAAATCATTTGTACTGTGCATTTTTTAGGATGGAGTTACAGGTCTTGAGTGCATTTTGTGACCTGAAGCATTTATTGATGATCTAAGTTCACCGTTCAGTCACTATGATTTATTATTTTGATAGTTATACATTCATTGTTGTATGAACGTATTCAAAATTTGACTTACTGCCATATTTCCACTTTATTGCTACATCTACCGGCGGTTTGTTCTGTACATCAAACCATGCAGGCTGTTAGGTTTATGATTATTCGCGGTGTTATAGTAATTTTCTGATGTTTTGCAGTAGCTCACCGATATAAATATACCTGTAAGTTAGTGTCTGTGTGTATGATGTTGTGTGTACTAAAGTATGATTTGAAAGCGTTGACCTCTTTAGCCGCAACAGGCTTGCTCTTTCTGTGCTTCTGCATTCCTTGTTGACAATTGAAGCATCCATTTGTTTCCTGTGCATCTCTGTGCAAATCTTCTGTCAAATTATGCAAGTTGTGCGTTGGGTCTCTCTGGTTTGTTTTCTTTTGTGGAGATGTCCTATTTTCTGTCTTATTTCCAATCTTTTTTACAGTAGGGCTGTGACACCCCTACTTGCTCCATTTATAATATTCAGTGGTTGCTGTAAATATATAAAATTGCTCCTTTATTGTTAAAACCAATTTGTTTGCCAAGCCTGACAGTTTCTGCCTTCAAGAGTTCTCATTGGTTTCTTTAAAAGTTAGTCAAGTGAGAGCCAGTGGTGTGGCAGCCTCTAACGCTTCCGAGTTTACAGTTTCTTCAATTTTTTCTTTTTTAAAATTAATACTTTTTATGTTTCACGTGTGACATTTATTCCTTGGACATCATGTATTCCATTCACACTGTCTATTTGGAGCTGTTACATATTGTCTGTCTTAGCTGGCTTTTCTGCAATTACATTGATGAATTTTCCTGCTTACCTTCACATGTCTGGTCAAGCTCAAAGTAGCAATTATGGACTGCTATACATGGATTAACACATCTCTTATGGCAATTTGCTTCCATTACCTGAGATTGAATTGCTGGCTGTTATTCTGAATTTAATTGTGGTGGTAATCTTAACTGAAAGGTGTAGTTTGTTGGGTGATCAATAGAAATTGTAGGAGTCCATAGTTTAGATTATTAATGGCAATATGTTCATTCTTCCAAGTAAATATGTCTTTTGGCTTGTAGGTAACTGGGCGTATTCTATTATGATCTCTGAATTAAGAAGAAGTAAAGGTAGTTCCATGATCCTATATTATACATATTATTGCATCTTGAGGTTTGATGTTCTCATGTGGAATAAAGTCAACTAACATCTTGTGTTGTGGTCCACCTTTAATTAGCATTATAATTGTTATTTGCATATTGTATACTGTTTTTGTATGTTTGTTGATTTTTGGATGTTTACTTTAGGATGATGGACATGTTATTTTTTTCTTGTTTATCATTAACTTGGCCACTTATGCATCGTGTGCTCACTTGCACAAATTCATGTATGAAACAGATTGTTCTTGCATGCTGTATGTGGCTATAAATTATGTGCCTAATTCCTGTTTAAGATTCTTGTTGATCATCAATGATTATTATGCAGGTAGGGTAGCCGATCAGAACTGATCAATATTTTGAGCTAGCTGCATAAAACTTTGCTATGAAACTATGTGGATGTTTTGCTAACCCTATTACTAATTTGTATCACTTGTTATTTGTAAGGCTTAAAAGTGTGCACGGTATAATTTTGTTGTGAGAACTAAACGAAGAAGATTGTATTTACAATATATATACTTCCTTAGTATGAAGCACGTATGTTCATGGTTATGGCCTGCGGCAAGTTGTTTACTGTTGCAGTTTTACTAGTTTTTAAACATCAGAGGCTATATTCAATGTGAAATTAAATGCTAAATCACTTGTTTACAAAATCAAAAGTTTCGTTCAAACTCCTAGAAGCTATGTTCAGATCGTTAGGGTTAATTAGACAAGGCTTTTATGTCATTCGGTTAGTATTTGCTGATTCATTTTTTTTACTTTGATGGTTGAAGTTTGCGACAGAGCATCTCATTTTGATACTTCTTTTTCTACAGGTTCACTAATGTGGTATCATTCTGTCTTGAATTGTTTACAGGGGAAGCTTGAGTCTTATACTGCTGCCAAGTTCTGATCTTCGTCTCTCATTCATTGGAGATGATGGCAATGTAGAAAGGATGTTTACCCTAACCAAAAAATCTCATTGTGCTGCTGTTGTGATCAATGAAATCCCAGAAGACAGTTCTGGTCGTTCCTTCCTTATAAGAGCTCCAGATGGGAGAACCTTTTACTTCTGGTGCTCAGAGAAATCTAAACTGTTAGGAATTGAATTAATTGGAAAGGTAATTTGGGTTGCACTTTTTCAGTCATGCATTAAATTTTTCCTCTTGGCTCTCTTCATCCGTTTTTTTTTTTTTCCGGGTTGTATCCTTTTTTTCTTTGTTTTTTTTTGTTAAGAGATTTGGACAAATATTACCACTCTGTCCTGAAACTTTTCCCCCTCAATCTAGTTGAAGGATTTGCTCAAGACGAAACCATCAGTAGCAGACTTGAGTGGGATTAGCAAATCAAGGCTCGATTGTTTTGCTACTCAGCTTCGTGCTTTTCTTGTGGGATCATCAGTGGGCAGTATTAATGAAAGTGTGGCTTGTACCTCAACGCTGACTGCTAATTCCGTGGTTCACAATGCTTCTTTGTCCGCATCGAAATATGCCAGATCTCGACACAGTGGCAGTCAAGCAGTGAAGGGAAATGCACTTTACCTTGGCAGTCTTAGTCCAAAATCAAGTTCATTCAAAGAGGGTACCCCTAGAAACTTGTCTTCTTTCAGGATTGCGAGGGAAAAGTTAAAACGTCGCTGTGATAACCAACAGATTGCACTTGATGACTTGTCAAATGATTCGTTGAATACCTCTGATACAACTTCGAGTCATATTGATCATGATAAACTTCCAGAAGTTAACAAAACATTTCCTCCTTTAAGTTTTCTTGGATCATTAGGAAATCTTACTGTCCCATCAAACCTTGGTCAGCAAGGAGAAGTCCCCCCTTTGGCTTCGCCACTTTTTGCCCCGCACTATTGCTGGTGTCCCCCTGGGGTTTCAACTCGCCCATCCCCAGCGGCACCTTCGAAATTTCCTGGCTCATCCATTGAATCACATCCTTCTCCCGTGGATGCCTCCTTGTTCCCTAACGCCATCCCAGGTAGCCTATTGGCACCAACACCGCCACTTAATCTAAGCTCGCCTATGCAGTTCCCCCAATTCCTACCTGATCCGTTGATTAGAATGCCCCTTCCAGCTTCCCAGCAGATTCCCACCTTCACACCTCTAATATGTGATCCAATCGTTCACGTCCCAGTAATTGATGTGTGCTCTTCAGGAGGTCAGGGCTATCTTGTAAGCGCTGGCCCTGCCATATCAACTGCCATTCCTCCGTTGCACCCAAATCTTGTGAAGCCGCTGATTTCTGAATCTGATTCTGTGGTAAAGGGTGCGAGAGAGACGCTACGTCTGCTGATGGGCGGTTCAAGTCAGCCTAACAAACCGGTTATGGATACTTTGCCTGCAGTTTTGACAAATGCGGATGAAAAACCAAGCATAATTGTGACCGGCAGCCGCGGTCTCTATGCCGGATCCCGAGACGTTGATGTTATTGCCAACAGCATTGCAGCCATGGGTTTAGCTTCACTCTCTGGGGCATCCAGGTCAGACAGCGATTCCGATGATTGTGGCCCCTGTGGAATTTCAGAAGAACAAATGGGAGATCACAGTGATGCGACTGGTAGCTAGCGCCTTCTCCGATGTAGTAACGCATTCTCTTTCTTGTAGTGTTGTAGGTTTTCTTCTGTTCCGGTGACATGTAGATATGTTTCTACTCCTTCCCTTTTGAAATGTAACCAACTAGTGCAAGTATTAGTACTCTTGCCTTTTTATATCCCTTGGAGAAATATTTCATTACTTTGGTCTATATGTAGTTCAGAGCTAATATTCGAATGTTGATTTGTGAAACAACACTTTGTCCCTCAACTATTATTCATTGCTTCAGACCACATGTTTAAATATCACCAACCAAATAATGTTGAAGGTTTTTTTTTAGGCGTTTTTATTAGGAAGAAAAAGTAAGGAGGACGAGACCATTGGTCAAATTAATAAGCCGTATGAAGATCTATTTTGTATGTTTAGACCGGAGTTTTATAATCTGAATGAATCAGTCAGTCAACTGGATGAGCAGGCGGCGGATCAATGTCGTTCAAAATTATAGTTAACCTATACCCATAAAAAGAGCAAAAATATGCATAAAAATATTTTAATAAAAAGCAATAACCCATATAAATAAATATTCATGCATAAATTACATATCATTTTAACAAAACATACAAGAAGATGAATATTTGAAATCCTGATCTCGAGTTAATAATGAAATCTATTTAATGCGCAGAATATGTAAAATATTGAAATTCCTATTATATACGTATATTTATTTAATGGACGTATGAGTAATTTTATAATGTAGTGTGTGTGTGTATATAACAATATATTTGCTTTCAAAAATAAATAATTTTTGCTTACCACTCGTCAGATTTTGCTCCAATCGTACATGCCCAGCTGCTTGAACCCATTAAGTTGGGTTTATGGCAATGCTTCCTCCTTCTTCTTTTTTCCCAAACCGCGGGGAAAAATTTGAGGGTTTAAGCAAATATCCAACAATTTCTGTATTGAATCACTTAATTTGAAGCTGGTCATTCTTCTCAACGTCTCTCTTCCCCTTCACCTTTTTTTTTTTTTTCTTCTTCTTTTCCTTCTCTTCTCTCTTATGATCTCTATAATCTGTAGCTTAGTTATTCTCCTTCACTTTTTATTTAGTCGTCGTCGTCTTCTCCTTTCTTGGCAAGTATCCATCTTCCATCCCTTTCTCTATTCATCATTTATTAAATCCATTTTTCTGCGGCATTTCCCCCTCTCATTTTCTCTCTGACTTCGGTTTTCATTTTTATCTTCATGATTAACTTTCAAAACAAGAAGTGAAAGTTTTTATAAAAGGGAAATACCAACTCATTACTTGGGTTATAACCAAATTATACCAGTTCAGACAGGTCTCCACTGGATTACATTTTCCTTATTTCGACATTTAATGACACCATACAAGTGGCTGCTTCACCAATTTTCAGTTTGAACAAGCTCGTCCGGTCCAACTGCGATAAGATCAATATCATGTATCATATGTTTAGGGGTATGAATGATATGTGTATATATACGTGTGTGTGGCCAACGATATATATAATATGAATGTTATTATTTAGTTCGGCTAATTGAGATAAAACAAAGGGCTTTAATAAAGGGTTGTTCAGTTAAAGAAATTCTATGGGAATAATGATTGTAATGTTGAATGGAATTAATGAGGCATCATAGGTATCATTGCGCAGTGATATGAACACCAATGATTGTCACACCAAATCTTGCAAACTACTACAGTTACAAGACAACTTCTTCCTCGCTTCGTCTTAATTTTTCTCTTTCAAATTGTTCTATACATGTAAATGAAATATGTTGCCCCTTCTATTTCTTTTTAATTGTTGTTTTGGCAAAAACAAAAATGTATTTATCTATTATACATTAATTACTAATTCTTTTTTTGAAAAAAATATACTCTTACTTTCATTCTTTGTATGTTCAAAGAACCGTTAATTACTAAAATAAATTTTAAATATATTGAGAGTTTTAAAATAAATTTTGATATATTAATTACAATTCGTAATTGGTAATTTAAACAATGAAAACCTTGGATTACATATTAGAAAACGGAGGGGATAGATAACTACTTTGAATTTTTATTTGATGAAAGTGCCTTCTGGATGAAATTGGTGGGGGTGTGGTAACTCACTGTGGTTGATGGAGCCATGGAAAGTTGATGGACTGCCATGATGAAGCATTATGATGTTGGAATGAGATTCCATGGAAATTTAAAAAAATATTCAAATTGGCAAATGAGAAAGCTTGGTTATACTGTGTGTTCAGTGAATTTGTGGAATATGACGACACGCACTTTTACTTCTTTAAGACTTTAAAAATAAAAAATAAAAAACTCAACTAATAATGGGACTATTGAAATCTCATTATTCAACCAAGATAATCAGAATTTGGGACGCAGTGACTTGGAATTCTAAAATTGGATTTTAATGTTGTGTCTTGACTCTTAAGCGTTCAAGTTGAGATGGACTCCCCAGGCGGCACACCCAGAAAAGAAATTACTAGCCTGACTTATGATATAATCTTATAATTAAGTCATTTATTTATCTTTCTTGATTTTTCCAAATAAATCAAGTATTGTATTAAGAATGGAAGGTAATAATAAAACACTACCTCTAATTCTCAATATAAGAGCTGATATTATTTAAATTAATTATTTGTTACAAATATATATTGGTATTTCTAAAATATCCTCTTCAATTATGTGCAATAAATGGTTAAAATTATCCCCTAGTGAGAACCCCTTATAATTAATAGTAATGTTTTGAAAAAAGATATGAAACAAACTAGATTATGAGGTACTGTATTTAGCATCAAATTCAATCTTTCACCTATTCTTGTATTAAGGACTAGGAAATAGTATATTTGACAGACACCCAAAGATCTAGAAGCCAAGTGCTTTTGCAAAATTACACAAATAAAGGTTATTTATGCATACATACCAAGTCATTTATAAGCTTGCATTAAGTACATGATTATACCACTAAATTTGTCATTAAAAGTTTTATCTCCCAACCTAGGCTTCATTAATCAGAAAAATTCCCCTCCATCATAGTATTATCAAAATTTATTCGTATAGTTAAGAAACCCAATAAGGTAATAGGAACAATTATCCATCCTATCCTAAATATAAGAGTTAAATGAGTTGTTGGACTTTGTTATGAACATAAAATCTTAGTTTACTTTGTTTTCATATTTATTATTTTTTCTAAACTAATTTAATTAACTGATAAATTACTACATGATTTGATACTATATAAAGGATATTTTAGGATGATCAATTCACATGTGTTATAATTAACTAGTTTATCTGACTTTCTTAATTTATCTAAATTAATTAGGTAATTCTTATGTGGAGGATCAAAGGCAACCGTAATTTTCATTTGAAATTAATTTAATTTAAAAACAAAGAATGAAATGGGACATAAATAGTGACCAGAGTTCAAATTTTTTTCTTATATGTATATAAAACAGTATAGTGTGTTGATGTATTCTGCTGTTTAATGATATAATAATTGATCAAGGTGATAATAATAAGCTTCTAAAAAACACAGAAAAAGAATAAGGGTAAATACTGTTTGTGGTGGAGGCTTGGTGAATGGTGAGCCTTGGTGAATGGCAGTGTAGGTCAAGGTTGATAATGATTTGAGATGAAAGTGCAGGAGAATGAGACTGGCTCTCCCAACAAACAAAATTTGTGTCAGACAAAACCACTAAATTATTTATTAATTTGCATTCATTTTTGTCAGGAATATTTTGCATGAATTTCTTCTGTAACTTCCCAGTGTTCGCTGACTACAAATGTATTCTTTGCCCATGGAATCTTTTTCCGCTTAGCAGTTCAAATACAAAATAGTAGTAGTAGTAGTAATAATAATAATAATATAACAGACCATTGTCAATCTGGAGCTTCTGCCACCAGCCTTTTTAGGATCCCAAAGTACAGCTGCACATGCTATTTATTTCTCCATTAGTTCTTGTTCTTCATGTATTCTTTCCAGCTTGCAAAACCATCCTAGAATCTAGTTGAAGAATCCAACTCCTTCCACTTTAGATATTTTGATTATAAGATGTGTGGATAAAATCAATTCTATAAACTTAATTAATGTTTGTAAAAAAAATTAGATGAGATAAGCTAAAATAGAATTAGGAATTTGAGTTAGATGTTCAAAACAAACCAAGTCGAATTTATTTAGGCTACCTTAAATAAGTCCAAATAGGATAAATAACCTTGATAAATAGGGTTTGATTCTAAATATTAGGCTAACGATCCAACTTGAATAGGCCTTAAAAATATTGAGGACAAAAAATATGAAAAAAAAAATTCTAACATCCAAATTAAGTCTAAAAAAAAATACAGGCATTGGTTTAAGAGAAAATTCCAAAAACAAAAAATACTCCTCGAATTTTAAAATTTTAAATGAGAAATTTCTATAAAAATGTGTTATCATTTGCTTTTTAAGTATAGTTAATTACTATTAAAGTGTAAGAAGTAAAATTGATTTAGGATTTTAAAATTGAAATAATGTCTTTTTGAGATTTTTTTTCCCCTTGGTTTAAACACCATGAATAATTTTGTTGAAAAAAGAGGAAACTGGAAGAAAAGTGATAATATTATTTATTTACTTTGTCTGGCATGATATGGTAGTTAAAAAGTTACTATAGAATAATAAATTTATGCCATGTAAGATTTTTTTTTCTGTTGAGTAAATTAGCAAAGGTCAGAAAAGGAAGTTTATGAGTATATTTGGGAAGTTAAAAGGTGGAAGGAGAAAGGTTATAAAGTTCAGCGAATAAAGTGAATAATTTACTGTAATTTGAAGGCAACATGAGTCTTTCATGTAATGCCATTGATTTTCTGCAACTCCCCCACCCAGCCAATTCTCATCTCTGTTTTCCAATTTAAATTCAGCTCTTGGAATCAGATTCTGTCTCTGGATACGGATCTATCAGATATGAATCTTCCATCTGAAATCGATTCAATTTGAAAGTAAAAACACAACGAACTATATGTGATAAAGACATAGAAATACATCTAATAAAAAGCAAATATAAATCATTCAGATGTTGATCTGTTAGTCATAAATAGGGAAGAGGAAGGGAGAAGATGGGAAAGCGAAGAAGAGACAATCTCCTCCCTTCTCTGCAGAGTATTCCAACTTGAAAAAGATGTGCTAAATATAAGACTCATTTTGTAGTACAGTTTACACTAGAAAATGAGTCTTATATTTAGGACATGAGGAGTATTTGGTATCAATATGTTATAAGATCTTAACTCCTAATTTATTACTTATATATACTACATGTTAATATAAGAATTATATAACTTTTTATAAAAATTTTAAAAATTAGTTAATTTAATTAATTGTAATAAATTTGTTTAATTATTTCTAAAATGTTCTATAATCATGTGCATTAAAACTACCAATAATAAAAATTTTAACATGTGTAAATACTATAGAGGTTACTTGGAGAGAAATATATAAATATTGAAGACAAAATGGATTAATATCTTATATTTGAAATAAAATTGAATATCTAACTAACTTTTATATTAGGGATAATGGATAGTATAAGATCTAACTTGTAATTTAAATTTCAACAAACTAAATTTTATACTAAAAAGAGCAGGTAATATGATGATCGAGGGAGCAGGGTTGAAACATAAAATTGCGGGGCTGACGCGTGAGGACAAGAGAATGGGGCAGCCCACTTTCCTCCTCTACCCAAAACTATACCGTTTTGGATGTAAAAATCGAAGGCTGATCTCTCAGTTTTTTTTCCCTCTCCAAACCAACATCCTTGAATCAGATATTTCTCATCCAGTATGCTAAACTAAGTTTTAGTGGATTCAATATCTTAAAATAATTTTTAGTACACACGGCACTCTAAAATTATTTTTCAATGGTACCCAATATTTAGAAAGTTGCACACTGAATTATTTTTTCAGTAACCCTCAGTATTCATAATTTTAAATGCATCAAGTACTCTATTATTTTCCTAGTGATAATACCCAATATCCTAAAATTAGTTCAGAATACTAGTGCTACTGAAAAATATTTTAAAGCATTAAACGTAATAAAAACTATTTTATGATACTGAATGCTATTGAAAAAAAAAACTTCAGATGGACATTGATTTGTGGGAGGAAAAAAAAAGTTCAAACCCATTTTTTACGCCCACCAAGTGTAGTTTTGGGTGGAAGAGGAGAAGAGAAGGAAGGGTAGAAGAGGAAAGCCGGTTCCCAGAATGGGAAGGGGACAGCATTAAGAACATCCTGAATCTCAAAACAAGGTGACATGGAGGATGGTGTTGTACGGATGGACGAGGAGCAGCAGACAGCCTAACATGAACGAGTTTGAGTCAGAGGCCACAATGAGAAAGCCAGCCCCCTCCCTCCATCCTCCTTTGTTTCCTGTCTTCCATTACATGAGATGGCGTTTCATGTTTCCCCCCAACGCAAAATCGATGAGGTGTACGACAGAGACTGAGAGAGCGATGAGTGGAGGGACCAGAGCAGGCGATAAGGGTAATAATGAAGGAGGTGGGTGTCCCCACATGCATGGGCCCCCAACTTTGTTGGCCTGACCCGATCCATCGTCGTCATCTTCTGTGCCAACTCCTCTCTGTACTATATGCATCCCAACATTCATTAAAGCAAGCTACTAATTGATCAGTCCCTTTCAAACCGTATGCTACACCTGATACTATCTCTTATCTTAATTATAAAAACAACTTAGCTAATTTAAAAAATTAAAAAATAAGTTAAATTAGTTATTTGTAATAATAAAATATTCTTCCTAATTAAGTTTATTAATTAGAACTACCATTATTAGAGGAACTACCTTAAAAAAATATAAATATGAGAGACAAATAGATTCGAGTCTTATAATTAAGACAAAAATAAAAGTCAAACGAGATTTATATTAAGGATCAGAGGTAGTATAAGAATTAAATATTTTTCTGGTTCTATTTATAATTCACTTCCAACATGTTTCACATAGATCAGAAAAACTTTAAACTTTATTAACTCTTGTTTAAAATTCAATAACTTTTCAATTTTATCCCTATTTAATATACATTATACTTCATGTAACAAAGTCAAATTAATAAAGGGTAAAATTGTATAACCATACAAAACATGTATCTCAATGCCCTATAAATAGATCAAAAATATCTTCTCCCTCTATCATATAAATAGGACTAGGAGGGTATAAAAGTCCAATATATTTTATCTCTTAAATTTATAATTTTTTAAAAATATTTATATTAATTATGAGTATTCTATCAAGAGATAATTCTATAATATATGATTAGAGAGGGTAATATAGAGAAGTCAATGCACCTTCGCTATTAATATATAATCCACTTAACTAATTTTTTAAATTTTTTTAAATTAGTTATCTAGTTTTTATATTGATAATCAAATACAGTGTATATATTGGTGGGACAGATATTTGACACGAGTTCAATACGTTATATATTGTTCAATTTCAAAATAACTCTAGAACACTTTTTCAGATCTTTTCTAGCAGTCCAGAAATCATATTTGCCAAAATTCGAGTGTGAAAAAAA